>NC_055661.1:24145400-24397900 GCF_017976325.1 Chelmon rostratus
TTAATTCCGATCTATGCAAAAGAACTGTGTTATTTCTACCCAGCAACACCCAGCTTTCTTGCTTTTGTGTTTTTCTCCCTCGCCCTGACGTCTGCCCCCAACAGGCTCATATCACATGAGACCCGCCTTTCTTTCTATTTGCAACCCAATCAACAGGACAACAGCAATTGTGTCCATGACCATGTCAAAATGTCCAACAAGACTAAAAGCTGCAACGAGACCAAATTGGTTGCTAGTGTGTAGAAGCTAGTGTGGCTAACAACAGCATTCTATTGTACAGAGCTTTATCAAATGTATCATCCATCCTTCTCATCGTCCTTGTATTCACTGCAACCAAGCAGCATCGCTTCTTCTCAGCTGCTTCTATTATTTTGCTGTGAAGTTATAAAACAAGAAACTATAATTTCCTGAATGAGAGGTCAGTCCCACTCCCTCCCTCTCTCTCTCTCCCACTGGATGCGCACTGGAGAGCTCTGCATTTCTGGGGAGTCAAAGTTGTATCTGATCAAACTCTGCAAAACAGAAGAGGCGGGTCAGTTCATGGCAAGAGGCAACGGGTTCGTTCCATATAGAGAGCCAGGACGGCGGCTGTCTGAGGCTGCGCTAAGGAATCAGAAAAGTCAGGGGATCACCAAAGTCAGTAGACTTAATCCTCTGTGCAGAATTCCATGTGCTAGTTGTTGAGGTATCTCACTCCAACCAAAGTGTCCATGCCAGTTATTTTTCTGGAAACAAATACAAAGATGATGAATAAAAATGAAGATGAAGTTCTCACTGTTTTCACTGTCTACGTGTCCATTCAAGGCTGCGTTGAAGACGGTCTCTCTCTGAGCTCAAATACTAGCCGCCGCCTGTCGTGATGTGAGTCAGTTATCATGTTTTATGAGTTACTAAAACCTGCATCATACACATATTTTCATTGTAGCAACTAAACCTGCGTTTGATGAACTCAGAGGAAACATTTTTCATATTTTTATGATGTTTGATGATCTCAGTGACGCTCCCGATGAATATGCCTATCATTTAACATCGGGACAGCACTGTGCCTACATTACTCACTAGCTATTTATTGTGGCAATTAGGATATATTTTCAGCTTAGCGGTGGATGTTTGGTACATTCACAAACTAAATGAGCTGCCAATCTCCATTATAGCATCAGCATTTATCCTGGGATTTCATTCACGTACAGTGACTGTGTTAAAACCCCCTTTGTCGCAGTTATGAGATTAAACTCACTCACACACACACGTACAGTTATGGGATTAAAACACACACACACACACACAACAGCCACAGTGCTCCGGCGTTCTCTCTCCGTGTGTCCAGCGTCACGCCAGACATGACTAATCCACTGTAGGGTGTCTTAATCCAATCAGACCTGTTGTCTGCTGATCCGCGACACAGAAGGCCACTGCTCTGATATTGTTAAACATGGGCACACAGCATGCACACAAACTTTTTCATTCATCTCTTCTGTCATCTGTCCATTAAGGGCGAAAATATGTATATTTAAAAAAAAGGCTATGAAAATAAAACCTCGGTTGAAATAAACCAGAATAATCCTGTAAAATCAGACATACGGGACTCAACAAATCCAGAATCTTAACCTGCAAAGCTTGGCAACAACTGCATGATCATTTATTGACATTCACTGCATTCGCTTCTCTTTTGCGTAATAATAATTCGACCAGACTGAAATGAAAAACTAACAAAATGGGTTATTGAAGTTTCTGTTTTGCGTTTGTGAAGACATCCAATGCATTTACCGTCAATTCATTATGCGGAAGATGATTTTTGCAAGCATATGGCATATGTTTTGAATGATGTCACCTGGTTTGTATGAATATGTTGTGTTTTTTAAACTGTGTTGGTTGATGAGGATAGCAGGACTTGAATATATTAAATTGATAAATGGAAGATGGAACCTTGATCTTGAAATTGTGACATATCAATATCGGGAAACTCTTCTCTTTGGCACTGAGATATGAATTTCATCCGTATCAGCCAACCCTATCAGCCCTTTTCCTGGTTGCTGGCATCCTGCTGCTCATCATGACTGCCATGCATGGCTGCACACATTTTATTTCAATTTTTTTAATTGACTTCGGCTTCTGTTTTAAATAACGTAAACAATGCAAAGCTGCCAGGTGGCTGTTGGATGGCGCCGAGTTATTACTCTCACGCGTTCCCCTCTCGCGTGGTGTTAAGACGCTTTCATTTTTATCTCTCAAGAGTCCTTTTTTTATTTATTGTGATTCGCAGCTCGACAGTCATCTTTGCTGTACCTTCTCGCTTCTGTCGCTCCGTCGTAAGCCCGGTCTCCTTCCAGCTGACAAAAACACACACAGGCTCAGATCTCAGCCTGCTGTCACTACATGTAGAAATACGGAGGGGGGAGAAAAACTTGAGATGAGCTCGTGATTTTAGTCGCGTTGACTCGTCATTGACTATTTGCTGTTGTTTGCGGAGGACGCGGACTGTTGATGACTGATGTTGTGTTGTAGCTTTTCTCTGTCGTCTCAGCCAAGGAGAAAAAGAATCTTTTTCTCCGCTCTGCTTTCATCTCGGAGACCTCAGACTCTTGGCTGTTATTGAATAGCTGAGGAGTCATTTTCTAGTCCTTGTGTCGGGAAGAAGAAACTCACACAAGACAAATGGTCCAATTCTACTTTAACAGGCCCATTCATATTGTAATAGAGGGCTGGAACAAAGAAAGGAGAGAGCCGGGACATTAGGAATGGCACAGTCAGCCTTACTCACTGTGTTTGACTCTGCTTGAATATGTGTGTGTGTGAGTGAGAGAGAGAGAGGGAAAGATGGAGAGAGAGAGGTTTTTCTCTTTAATTCTCTCTGTTGGAGATGTACTACCTCAGGGATATTCTGCCATCTGATCCATTTTAGTAGTGTGGCAAACAGCCAGGGCATCTTTTCAATTACAGAGAAATGGATAGTGTGTGTGTGTGTGTGTCGATGCGAATGTGCTTGCATGGCTCTGTGAGTACAGAGGGAGAGACAAAGACACAGCAAGGCAGCGAGAGGGAGAGCCAGGAAGAGAAATCAGGAAAAAGCGAGGAGGCGCAGTGCAGAGGAGCAAAGGTGTAAGCCGAGAGGGGCCCATACTCCTCTATTGCTGGCTTGGGGCTCGTCAAGAGGGAAGAGACCGAGAGCAGAATGAGAGGAGGAGTGGGGCTGAAGAGGGAGAGAGCTGGAATAAGAGGGCTTTGCCACGGAGGGAGAAAATACTGCTCCCCCTCTGTCTTTAAGCCGAGCAATAATTTAAAGCCTCGGCCCTCTGAAGCCTTGGATCCACATTGACTGGTCATCTTAAATCAAATCAGGGCACTGGGCTGGCTGCTCAGTGTGTGTGTATGTGTGTGGACCAACACACACACACTCATCCAGAGAGCCCCTGGTCTACTCTGAATTATTGACGGTGGAGAATAATTGATTGGTTCACCTTCAGGCCTATCAGCCTCCGTCTGAGTGCACCACCTCATATCAGCATGCCTACTTCTGTTTTACTCTCACTCCCTCACACTCTTGCTTTTTTTTTTTAATTCCCTTTTCTTTTTCCTCCTCCTACTTATATTTTTTTCTTAAAGGGCTCGTCAACAATAAAACCCCAAAAACATATTTTCTCAGTTAGTAGTCGTGGCATTGAGCCACACAAGAAAGTTATTTATGTGCCTAGGTTTTGAGATATCTGCCAATGAATATTGCTGTGTGCTGTTGCCCCAATGCAGTGCAGATTATTTCAATTTGTTTTGAGATTTGAGGAGCTCATTGCACTGAAAGATTTTCATTTGAGAAACTTGAGCAGCAGTGTGTCCAAAAAAATGTCCCACTTACTGAGAATAGTCCACAGACCCCACTGTCAACAGCTTTCATAGAGACTATTTTCTGCAGAGAAATCTAGAAATAAGTTTTTATTATTTGGCTGAACTAACCTTTAAGTCGCCCCTCAGTTTCACTCCTTACTGTTTCCTCTGTCTGTCCTCCCAGGTGCTGTGACAGCCCCGGCCATGACGCGCTGTGCAGCATGTGATCAGTCACGGCTAGCTATAGTGTACTGGGACATGCATCCAATCAATAACATGAATCTGCAGGCGGGAGGCGGCCATGACATACAGCCGCTGACATGCATGCACGTACACTAATAGACACACACGCACGGGCAGAGGTGCACGCACACGCTGGGCTGACATACAGCCCCACTGCTTTGACAGGGCGGAGATGAGGTGAGGATGGATGGATGGATAGATGAATGGATGGATATGGGGGGATGGAGTGAAGGTAATGCAGAGAGGTGAATGGTGCAGATGCTGTTGCTGGATCACCGTCAGTGACGATGCAGACTGACCCGTTTCAGGCCTCGCTGGGAACTGGGCTGTTCAGTCTCCAGGTGTGGATTTTTACATCGTCAATAACTCTAAAAGCCGTCGGACGGGGTTGCTGCTGCGTCTTACAATTTAAAACCCAACAAAATATGGAGCTCAGATCTTCTAGTCACAGAATGTTCTCTGCATCTCTTGGGTTGTTTTTCAAAGCTGCTATGAACCATTCCTTCCCTCCTCTATAGCATAAATACAAACATGGCGGACTATAATAGCCTCTTTTGAAAGGAGAGCGTGGCACAGAAGCCGTATAACTGTGTACTGTATCAACAGCTGCATACCCTACTCTCTTATTATTGAAAATACAATAATCTTCTTATAGTCGGCGTGCAGTTCAAGTAATATTTATGCTTATTACGCAGACCCTGTGCTGTTTATACAGTTTCATTTGAAACAGTCGAAACTCCCCAAGCACACGAATGATAGTGTATCACAGCACAGACTGCACATTCTGATTCAGCATTATTTCAGCTACAAAGGCGGTGCTGCAAATCCCCTACCGGCAATTCTCAATTCTCTTTTCTTATGTTAGTGTAAACAGCCTGCACCTGCTGCTCGTTGAATCCATATCAGTGTTGTGCTGCTGGGATGCATGCAGTACGCGGGCATGTTATGCAAATGTGTGAACCTGGATTAGACCAATGGGAGAGTTAGGATAGTGTAATCCCCTCTCCTGTACACTTCATTAGCATATCCACGCCACAGCAGTAGAGGCCTTGTCCTGTCTAATCTCTTTGACTCCAGCCATCGCAGAGAGAGGTAGACAGTCAGAGAAGGGGAGACAGTCAGAGAGGGAGACAGAGAGAGGCATCCTTGCAGCACCTCCTCACCCACTGCTTTCTCCTCTGAATGTGCTGACTCCATCAGAACACCCCGCCTCTAAAAGAGAAGTCAATTAACCTGCACGCGTCTCTGCTCGCTCCCTTGTGTGCGGGCTCGGTGTGTTTGCGAGTCCGCGTGGCGCACGTTGGCGTGTGCGTTCGTCTGCTCGAGTGACAGGCAGGGGCGCGCTAATCCCGTCGCCTCAGATCGTCGCCGCAGTCAGCTCACACGAACGGAGGACACGAAAGCGTTGACACAGACTGTGACAAACACACAAAGCCACACAAAAGTGAGTCCATTCCATCTGAGCCAGGATAATTAATCATTAAAATGTGCTTCCGCGGAGTGTGTTTGTTTCATGAGCCTCCGTGTCGCACCGTTGAGTCCCCGCTGCTAACATGCTTTGCTTTTACTGTCACATACTGCCAGAAAAACACGACTTCTCTGTGGGATAGAATTATTAGATGGTCCTCAGTCTCAGCTTGGTGTCTCTATGTCTTAACTGTGACAATATGGAGAGGGAGAGGGGGTGAAAGAGACTGTGTAATAGAGACAGACAGAGCAAAAGAGAGAGACTACAGTACGTGCCACCAGAGGTAATTAGCAGAGCAGCTGTTTGAGAGGGGGAAGCTATAGCCGTGACACTGCAGGAAGGAGCTGGGGGAATAATTAGCCGGTAACACCCGTCAAGCTTTCACAAAGAGGAGATGTGTTATTCTACTTCTGCTCTCCGCTGAGGAACACCAGACCTCCACGCACGGTCCAACACCTACAGACTTACAGCCTGCAAAGCCTTCCATTTCGATGGAATAGGCTGTCACATGTGTATGTGTGTGTGTGTGTGTGTGACATGTGTCTACTCCATGGGCCTTATTTAGAGCATGTTAATTGGGTATTGATTGTAGTGCAGTCAGTGATGATTTATGACATTTTCCAGAGAGCGTGCTGTCAGTGGAGTGCATGTTATGTATGTATATTTGTGTGTGCGCTCTTTTTTTTTTTCCTCCTTATGAGTCGATCAACGCACTCCACCGCGACCAGGCCAGGCAACCAATATGCAGAAACATTTTAGTGCAACAAAGCCAAAGACTTTGGCAAATTACATTTCCCTGCGCCTTTGTGTCAGAATGGATTTAAAATAGCAGGACAGTCTATAATTTCTTTCTTTGTTACGTCTAGCCTTTTTTATATATATATACTTACAAGGCTTTCACTGAACCACTGGCATATAGTGAGCAGAACATTGGTGATGCAAGAGTAGTAACAGAAAGTTTGTTCAATTATTAGATAGTTAAAATACATTCATATTTGAATTTTAATTCAGAGATGCTTATTCGTACTTCCAAAATGCTCTAGAATCATTACATTGAGGACATTGCCGTTAAGTTTTAAAACAGATTATTTTATATCGGCCCAATATAAGTATTTTATAGTTGTAGAATTTTGTATTGGCTGGTTCGGTCATTGTCACGATCATTGTCCAGCATGGTGCTGTGAAATACTGAGCTGCTCACTCAGTAGGGACTATATTCTCCCCCTTCTGGGAAATTGTCTGGTTTAAATTGAATCTAAACATGTATATTTAACAGACATCATGACATTTTAACAGTTTGCATGGCGGTCCTCTGTGTGCCATTGGAATAATGTTCCTCTACAGTCGCTCTGCCGTGCAGGGAGTCATCCATGAAGACGTAACTGTACAGCAGCCAATAAAGTTACAGAGGCCATTGTCATCTGTCTCCATATATCCACTGTTGTAGCAGTAACCTGGTTATGGTGCACCTAACCACCGCCATGTCACATCCCCAGTGTCACATCGCCGTCCTTGGAAACACTCTGTCTCTTCAAAGATCACTCTGAATCTCTCTTTTTCCCGGAGCTGCTGGAGTTATCACATTAAGACCTTTTTCATGGTGAAATGGAGAAAAGAATATTCTGAGATGCAAACTAACAGTCAAAATATAAAATGACAGAACGTATTTCTGTTCGATTTCAGGTTTGTCTCCCAGCTACAAAAAGTCTCATTTGGAGAGAAGTGAAAAATATGAAAAGTGATGAGAGAGAAACACTTTCAAGGCTCTTTATTACTGAAATTATGTCTTCAAAGTGCCGTTCTTTGTAAGCAGGCATGTTTTTTGTGGATAGTTGTTTGTGTTTTTGATGTAGATCCACTGTACGTTACAAATTCACTAGAACTCCATATTAGGTGTCCATTATCAGGAATTAATGGACACCCTGCAGCCAATCAGAATCTAGTATTCACCCAGACCATGGTACAAGCAAATTAAAGTCAGCATATTTTAAAGGCTGTGGAATAGCCAGTAATCTCTTGTGTTTCTACCCTTTAATTTTGCCAGGATGGAGGAGGAGAAAGGTGGAAACATGCCCGAACACGGCCCTGTCATGTGATCGCAGGTGTATTTGAACGCTGTGCGAAAGTTTCTGAAACTTCACCCAGCCTGCGTGCACACGCTGTGGTGATGGAAATCCTTTGCTTCCTTTTCGTTCCAAAGCTCACATGTGCACTAAATTGTTTTCCTTCACTATGAGGATGCCTGCTTCATCACACCCAATCCATCCTCCTCCTCCTCCCCCTCCTCCGTCTCATTCCCCATCTGCAGTGTGGATAAGTGCCTCTCCATTTGGGCATCCAGTGTAGTCGTGAATAAACTCCGCGGTGTGTTAGCTCTGCAAGAAAGCCCGTCAAGTTTGTGTACACTGTGAGTCCTTTTTCTTACTGTGCTGTAGCCCCCACCCCCACACTCCCACAGAGCGGGTGAGGGTGTGTGTATTTCCACGCCCTAAGCACTCTCTACCTAGAGATTACCCTTCATTTTGCAGTGAGCCACTAGAGCTGCTGACACAGCAACTTCGTACTGGGAAACTTTGCATATGTATTGACTCTGTCCCATTCCCTTCACAGTACAGCGTGAACTACTGTACACCGTACAGCAGCTCGCCTTTGATACGTTCTCACCTCTTCGTTTCATTCACTGCTTTGGATTTGGATTTACTTCGCGTCTCACTTTGTACCTTTTGATCAGTTGAGGTTGTTCACAAGTCCTTCAAAGCTCCAGTATCCTGCCGGTGTGTGAGACAGTGGACAGATCTGTGTGTGTGGATGATGCTATGGGACTGGTTTTATTCCCAACGCTCTGAGACAGCAGTCAAACGGGTCATAAATATACAGGAGCATCTGTTTGAGGTTCACGCACACACACATTCATGCACCCACCCACACACACATGCCCACTGTCCCAGCAACCGGAAGGGTGTTGGCTTTTTTCTCCCCTGACAACGCTGACACCTCCCAGTGGGAGCCCGCATCGTTATGGCAACTGGGACAGTTGGATTTGCATATTCATGAATACTAATGAATGTGCAGGAATGGAAATTGAATGTTAATTTTTTGTTTCTCGTGCCATATGGTGGACAGTGCTCGGGGAGGGACTTGAGTTCACTTTGAATTTGTTTATGCATGTTGTTATAGGAAGGATGAAGGAGGACGTTTATGCTGAGTGTTTGAGTTTGTGCTCGAGTCAGCCAATGATAGGTGGGGACAGAAACTAAGGGAGTCTGACGGCAGGGTCGCGGCATTGCTTTTCCGAGAAGTTTTTGTTGTTGTTGTTGTTGACTTTCTGCTTGTCTTGAAAGTTGAGAAGCGTCTGTAGTTTTAGCACCGCTACTAAAGACGATCACATAGATACTCAGTCCATTCAGACCGCTGTCGTCCAGCTGAGTGTGAGATGGAGAATGACCCCTGAGGGCCACTGTTCTGTTTGACGCGTGCATCGCTCTTGATCTCACTTCCACACAGTCACATTGTAACTTGTGATATTTTTCTTGTGTTTGAGGGGGGCGTCTCTTATGCAGCTGCTGAATTATGAAAACAATCTGCAGGATGAGTCAGACCGAGTAGATGCTGCTCACGTTGTCTGGCATGACTCTCTCCTGTGCCTGAGGAGCACAGGGAGGAGGTCAAAGGTCAGGCATTTTAATAGGTATCAAAATCAAAACCGTGTAACAGATTCAGGGGTTAGAAACAGGAAAGCAGCATTTCCCTCTACCCTTTTGAGTCTATCTGAAGAGCCTCTAATTTTTTCCCCTCCTGTGTTTTATCTCGCTACCGCTGAACAATACTTCTGCCTCCATCCCTCAGCCTCTCTCCTCTCGACACACCGCAACCCCTTCCCTCCCTCCGATCCTCCCAGCAATCACCGGCGCACATGCCCGGCTGACAAGACGAGCTCATCGGTGGGGCCGACTGCCGCTTTTAAAAAATCCCACTGCCTTCAGATCACACGGGCACGGAATAATTGCAAAATGTTGTCACCTCCACTAAAGTTATAATTGCCGCCTTTCCAAACTTAACAGAACAGATGAAAGTACTCCTGCAAGCTTTCAATTCCTTCGTGCACGACACCGGCGAGCGCACACACACACAAAGAGAGAGAGTGTGAGGAGAGAGGATTCCCTAGAGATCGTTGCTCCTCAAATAGGAGACATTTACAAGTGTTCCATCTCATCAAGCCCCCTCGCTCCCCTCTCCCAGCTCCGCACCATCTCAGAGGGAGGAATACAGGTTAAGTTGTGTGAAATCACCGTGACAGCACATGCAAATTCACCACGGCCCACCCACAATGGAAGGTGTCAATCTGAGCGACTGTCTCCCTCCTTCTGTATAGGCGCGCCTGAGCGCCTAATCAAAACGAACCTTTTTCTCGGTGCCATCAGGACACTAAAGCGGCTCTGTTTGACGCTGTTCAGCCCCGGTCCCGTATCTCATCCAGCCAATCACAGCCCCCGGACCTTTTGCTTGTTCATTTTGCTAGTTGTGCCGCCGCATGTGTATGTATGAGCTGTAATTTGCATCTTTATGCAAACCATCTTTTCTGAACAACATACACATCCCTAAGAGCAGTTTCACTCAACAGAGTTCACTCCTCACAAACAAATTATTTGCTTCCTTTTCTCTCTCTCTCTCTCTCTCTCTCTCTCTCTCTCTCTCTGTGTGTGTGTGTGTGTGTGTGCGTGTGTGTGTGAGAATGTTATGGTGTTCATACTTACTATATCTGCAGGATTACTTGGAATTTTGAAGCCTTTCCTGAGAGTCCCCTCTAACTGCTTATGTTATACCTCCCCCAGTTCTAATCTCCACTCAGCATAATTGTCTAATCAGATGTATTTACAGATGCACACTGGGCTTTCTGCCGTCCATCATTTTCTACATACAGTAATCTCCTTGTGTTCTACCACTTCTCCAAATTATTGACTAAATCTCCTCATGGATTCATACACGTTGTCCATTTGCCTCATTTATTGCTATCACATCTGCGCTTAATACAAAATCTTTTTTGTCCAACACCCTCCTTGCTATTTTTAAGAAGGGGGCTGACTGTCAGCTGACATATGTACCTTGTTGTAACAGCATCCACTTTATCCACTGCAGTCAGACACTGGAAAGAGGCTGGATGTGGGAAAAACTGTGGAGCGGCGTCGTTGTAGAGTAGGAGCTGCCAGGATTAATGCTGTTCCCTACAGACGGGAAGCATCAGATAGAGGCGGAGGAAGTTTGGACTGAAGCCGAGTGTGATGTTACACCTATTATCACACACTGTCCCGCACCGCAGAGAGTCACTGCACACAAGGACACACTGCTTATACACATGAGCACACACTCTCTCACATTGGGCGCACATAGGAATGCACAAGAGCAAACACGCACAAAGCTTCGGATTATTTGCACAAGTACATCTTGTTTCTTAGAAATCTTGTGAAGAATATCAGGTATTGTATTGAATATTGGATCCCGCTGTCTGCTTGCCAAGGCCAAACTCTCTCTCCCTCTCTCTCTCTCTCCCTCCCTCTCCCCAGCCTCCTTTTTTCACATCTTTGGTGTTTGTTGTCACAAGCCCAATTTGCATGTTGATATCAACTCATTATGATCTTTAACTGAGTTGATGAATGCAGATTATGCATCTTGGTGCTGAGCTACTTGCCGCAGTGGGTGCGCATGTACGTACACATGCATATGGGCACACACATGCATCTGAACACACACGCTGCCATCTTAAATGAATATGTATGCCCTGCAGAGGAAGATGAATAGTAGTGTTGTTTTACACACTGTTTCGCTGTCTCTTCCAGTCAAAGCAGGATGAAGTAGCGCATAGAAGTGAGGGAGAATAAGACTGCAGAAAAGAAGGTGAGGGGGGTCATCTGTTCTCTGTAGCATTATGCACTAGATATTACATCTTTCTTTCCTGCTTTTTACTTCCTCACCTACTCCCGGTGGGACATGCTTCCTTCTTGTCTTTCTGTTTCTTTCTGCTCGTGGATCTCAGCGGGGATAATAAACTAATGTGATGAAACCAAATGAAGACGGGAGATGGCAGCAGGGGGAAAGATGGCAGAATTTCCAAAAGCAGAATGACCAAGCGAGGGAAAGATAAATGGCTCCCAGCGTTGACAACAAACTTGTTGCAGCATCTGAATCTCTGTGCAGATGAAGTCATAAAACGCCAAAGCCAGTTGGAGCAGAGTGAGCGAGAGTGAGAATGAGCTGGGGATGTCTGGATTTAGATGGTGTTTTTTAGGCCGCTGTACTCTGTTACCAAGCAACAAGCAGAAAAGTCCTTAGTCACCGGGTTTCTGCGGTGAAAGCAGCTGATCTCACCAAGGTTGAGGTGAAAGGTCAACGCAGCCCTCCTTCTAAGAAAATATTGACTCAAAGCAAATAAAGCAGCAGACTGTCAAGAAATGCTGAAAATGGTAGAGTTCCGGATGGAAGGAAAATATGTGTGTTTGAATGCTTTTATACATGTTCTGTATGTCCTTGGTGGCTAGTGTGTGCTGTCGTGTAAGCACGCACAGCATGCGTTTCCATGTTTGTGTGTGTATGTCGTTGAAGTGACCGGGTTAACCCTGTAGCGTGTGAATCTGAATTATTCATAGCATAAAAGCCCATGAGACCCTCCATCCTCTGTGTTACAAATGACTACCTTCCTCCCTGTACGCGGACACAGACTTCACGGATCTGTATGGCGACGGCCGTGGTTTCATGTTTATTTTATGTTTTTAGAAATGTAGAAACTTCCCAAGTGCCACAGATTATGCACTGGAATGTAAATTATTGTGTCACTGTTGAATGGTCAGCATCTCCAACACAACAAACAAGAATATTTTTGACATGATGCAGATTTTTAATGGGTTTTGAGGAGGATAAGGTCACAAAGCATCACATTAGAAGGGTGCAGTGGGATTGGGATGGAGCAGGCCAGACAGGACCTACACAAATGTTATGCGGAATATATTAACTCGGGGTTTAGCATCGTTATTGAAGGAGTGGGAAGGTGGAAATCCTGCAGATGTGTGGAGGTGCAGTACTGAAACAAAACGAGGAGTCTGCAGCCATGTTAGCAGCTCTGTGAGGCTGTACAGCACAGTAGGACTAATTAGCAAATGTTATCATACTAGTATTTGAAGCTGCTTCTTATTAAACCCCTCTGCCTTTTGTTATTTGGTATTTGTGATGACTGAAATATCACATCTTTATTTGAAGTAGTGTCTCCTTTCATGTTCTTCCCTCCCCTGAGGGGCTACATGGGAAAGTTAAATATTACACTGCTGTTTTGATAGCTCTGTTATGAAAGAAAAAAAAAATGGGCATGACGAAAGACTGAGAACAAGGAAAAGTAATAGCAAAAAAGCTTGCCAACACATAAAGACGTTCAATTGAAAAAGAATGTTCTATCTGTCTATCAGTGGTGAAATGCTTGCAGTTTTCCAGTCAGTGAAATTGAATGTTTTTGCAAATGTAACATAGATATGTGTTATCTGTGGATTTTTCATTTAATTTTCATTTGGAATAACAGCAAAGGAAAGATCCCTTTAAACTAGACTGTCCAAATGAACTGTGTTTAGGTTTCCATACATACATGCCTGTAAGGCAGTGACGTAACACTGAGCAGTATTCTCACTGGTCCACCAGTAGAGCCTTTGCCAACTGGTCACAGCCATTTAGTCGTTTAGTCAGTCATTAGTTAATCTATGTTCTGCTCTATTATTTTTGAATCGTTAAACTGCACGTTCATGCGAATGTGCACCAAACAAACTGCCACATGTCTTCCATCAAAGGCGGAAGACATGTGGCAACTGGCATTGTTGTTGCATGGCAATTAATTGGAGAGGCGTCAACGTCGCCTACAGTGAGACTTAAACGCGCATTTGTTGGTCCTGCGATCCGAGCTATTAATCAGTGGGAAAGCAGACAGACAGTGGGCGTACGGTGACTCAGCTCCATCCTCATTGTGCCTCATTGTGTGTCTACCAGAGTGCGTCCGCCTGTGTGTGGGGCGACCGGCGGCTCCCTGCGGCCCTAAAGATTGATGGGGGAAACCTTCAGTGAGTCTTGATGATGACTCATAGAACTGATTCCAGTCATGAATCTGCTTGGGTTCTAGCTGGATCACACACACGCGCACACACACACACACACACACACACGCACACACACACGCACACACACACACAGACTTTGATCATTTGTTGGCTGGCAGGTGCTCTCTGTGCATCTATGCCTGCGCGCCATGTAAAAGCTGCACAGCACTCCTTGCCGGGTATATGGCCCCGGGGGCGCATTTAACGGATGAATGAAATGCTCACTAATAGCTGCACATATGTACACGCTTGCACATACGCACACATATTCTTGTAACAATTCTCCAACATGCCACATACGTGCGCATACTTTGAACACAAGTGTGCACGCCTCTGCCCGTATTAACAGCAATACAAATGGCTGCCACTCTGCTCCTGTCAAGCAGTGGGAGGGAGGATGGAGGGAGGAAGACTGCCAAGAACAGTGCATCAAAGGAGGAAACAGACAGAGTAGAGGCAGCGTAGAGGCAGTGAAAGATGTGACTGGTATAGACTGTCTGTCCTCAAATAGCAATTGTTTCATTTCTCCAGCTGGCGTGTGTCTTGTTTAGTCTGAGCTCTTCCAACACGCTAAATTGCGTGTGTTTATGTGTAAGGAGGACGTTGAGCAGAGACAACTGGGTTAGAGACCAGCCACTTGTTTACATACTGCCGCCTCTAATCATCACGTCATGAGTAAGATGATTGCAGAGATAGAGGAAGACAGGCTCAGAGTGTTGTGGTCAAAGCCTTTCTCAACTCTGTTCCCATTTCAAGCCGTCAAAATTCCTCTGATTCCAGCAATTTGAGTTGTTTCTTGCTGTCAGAAACGGTTTCTTTAATGAAGCAAAGGGGTAATATATTTAACATCACATGCGAAACGACAACGAGACAAGATGCTGTGCAGCACTTCCTTCAATCGTGAAACACCAATGCGATTATATCGCTGAGACCTCACACACCTACCTTCAATCCAAATGCAACATTTGTCATGCTGCTGGGTAAATATTTTCAGGTGAGCGCGTGGGCGCTGTTCCACACTTGCATGTTTCCTGTGTCTCGTGAGGGAAAGGATAAGGTTAATGTACAGAGTGTGAGGATTATTCACACGGAGCGGGGATTTTCATCTGCTTCATCATAATGAACAGCTTGTAATCAAATCCACATCAAGGCTGCGCTGCCTGCCTGCGACGTGTGTCTGTGCATGAGCGCATGTGTGTGAATTCCAGCATGTCTGGGTCTTTGTGTGTAACACGCGAGAGGGTGTTTTTTATTCTTTACACAAATGTGTGTTTTTTCATAGCAAAGTTTAAAGTAATTAATCATATTAGGGGTAGTGCTGGAGTGCTTTTGAGATGTATCGGCTAATTTCCACATGAAATAAGTCAAGACAGGTCTATGTGTATCCATGTGTACGTTCATTTTTTGTGTGTGTGTGTACATGAAATGAATGAACATGACTCCCGTAGCTCGGACATGGATGTCAGCCTTGTAATCCAATCACAGGGCCGGTAAATCAAATTACAGAGAGCAGCTAAGAGATGGGTGTGTCTGTACGGTGCCAGGCGGAGAGATGGAACTGGGCTCTTTGCCTAGAAACGCGGCAACCAGGAGTCGTCAAGCAGCCTTGCAAAGGCAGCCATGTTGGTCAACTGATGTGGAAGATTAACACTGAGAATTAATGTTTGCGGCGGATAAATCAGGCGCCCATGAGGCAGCGGATAGCTTAGACTTTCCCAAAAAGCAGGTCTGTAGAAGTAGCCAGCTTACTGTAAATCTAATAAATCCTCCATATTTGCAAAGTAGTGTGGTACATAGAAATAAGTAATTATAGAATGCAGGGGAGCGCCGCTCAGGTTTACAGAAGCCGTGGGGGAGAAGGAAATTAAAGAACAAGTGGAGACACTGTTTGCCACATGAGAACGAGAACAGTCCACTGAAAATGTTCTTAAAATCAGACAAAAACTTTGCTCCTTATTTCTTTGCCTTCTGCGTCCTTCCATTGGATTCATTTCCTTTATATAGACAAATGGTGTCACATTAAGGCTTTGTGTGGGCTTGTCTGTTACTGTTCCACAGCCTGTCCTAATGTGGCACCAAACAAACAGCTGTGGACGGCATGTCCGCATTTCCGGAAAGAAGGTTAGGATGAGGAATATGAGAGTAAGAGAGGGCGACAGAGAGGCTGCTTGAGTTAAATTGGAAAAGTAAATCCTTCTCGTACGATGCCAAATCATCACAGATGTAAAACTTGCGAAGCTAAGAGCGGGAAGGAACACAGTGGGAGAGAATGGGGAGACAGTGGAAGGGACATTGAAAAGTGGGGAAGCAAAAACGGTGCAAGAATGAAAAGAAGGCGGAAACTAATCTGGGAAAATCATGAAGTGTACGTGGCACTTAAATGTAATTGTATGTTTTCCTGCTAGTCTGCCTTCTCTCTTTCTCTCTTTCCGTCTCAAACAAACAGGTGCAGATGCAGGAAACGGTTTGCAAGCTCTATCCGAGGCTGAGGAAATGGAAAAAGATCTCACTTGTGTGGCGTTGATCTAAAACGCCACCTTGTCACAAAGTTCTCATCTAAAAAGCCCCCCCGAGCACAATTAGCTGACTCCACGTGGCTGCTAAAAGGGTCTGAAGAGATGTGGGTTTCACTTTGAATAAGGTTAGCTGCCGCAATGCCGCTGAATAAGGTTAGCGCTGCCCTTGTATATCCAAATGGGGTTAGCAATTGCAGCTTGTGCTTCGGTAATCATGACATTTGTTCTCTGCTGAATGCTAACGTCGATGCTAACCCAGTTTCATCAATGCTAACTCTGTCTTCCAAATTGAATTAATTCACAGGAGGATGTCAACAATAACCCCTAGAGCGCATATGAGAGGGAACAGCTGAATCCTGAGTGTCTTTGCTTCTTTTTGACTCCGATACAAACGAAGCCTCGTCTCGCGGCGCAGACTGTGTCTATTTAAATGTGCCTTTATAATCTTCCGCCTTTTTACTGAAAATCAGACGCACATTCACTCCACATGCGGCAAAGATCTGAACTGATCTGAAAAGGCAGACAGATATATATGCATGTGTGATGTATGTATGTGAGCGTGTGTGTTTTCATGAAGTAAAGTTAATGTTATGCATTAGCTAAAAATGTCTTTCCTCATCACATGAGACCGGGTTGTATAATCCGAGCCTGTTTGAAGTATTAGTGTGTGTCTGTGTGTGTGTGTGTGTCTGTACAGTACATGCGTGCACACTCGCACACTAGTGCGTTCACGCTTGTGTTCACGCATGTGCATGCGTGCCCGAATGGATTATTTGCTGTGTGCAAGAGATCCAACAGCCTCAGCCAATTCTAATGAACCAATTATAGTAAAGTCTTTTCCTCCTCTTCTCTTCCATTTGATAGTGAGAGTCATACTGTGGACTAAGCTGCTTTACTTTATTGTATCTCATTAACTTAACCAAAACAATGTTTGAAGTCCAAATCAGCTGTTTAAAAAGAACACGGCATCGAAATGAGGTCCGGCCCCAAAGTTAACCAACAGACGGCAACTAGAAACTAGATGTATTGCTCAAATCAGCACAGCGGTGATGGGTCAGAAGTAGAGTTATCCTCATTGACCTTTATTTAGACAGCCAGTCTCCCTGAGACACAGGGTCTCATTTTCAGAACAGACCTGGTCTTGATTAAACCCATTTGTTTAATTTGTACCAGCTGTATGGTATGCGTGAACTTGAGTGTTAGACTTGTCGAATGCACACTGGAGGATCTCCGACTGTCTTCTGTTCACCTTGCCCAGCGTGTAATAGGATTATTAAGATACCGATAACTGTCTTTGTATTATTACAAAGTTTATCTGCTATAATCAATGCCATTCAAATGGGTAGTGGTTTTCATGCAGCGGTCTGTAGATGAAGTATTAGTGGTGAGTGGTATTTGATGGCGCAGAAAAGGCTTGAAATGGCTTAAGTTTGACTGGTTGCACTGGCTGTCCATCATCAACCCCCACCAGAGTGGCCTCGTTATATCATTAATCTCATTAGATTCAGAAAGCTGAAGACTAGAAGCATCCCTGAACGTCTTATGGTCTTTATGTGATGACTTTAGGGAAATTTTTCATCATTGTTAGCGAGTTAATAATGAAGAGGACAGAGATGTGCATGATGTGCAACAGAGGTCCTGCACCTATACCTGCAAGGCCGTTGTGATTCTGTCCTCTAAACAAGTGTGTTTCACATGTGTCCTTCTAGTGTTACTTTGTCCTATGAGATTTCATTCTCTTTTAGAAATGCTACATGTCAGAAATCTCCTAACACCCTGGATGTCATCGTAAGAAGCATACAGCTCCATGTACTGCAGATGAAATAATAGTGCTGTTACAGATTGTTTAGACTGCTGCAGGAAAGAGTCCGAAAACCTCCAAGTGAGTTATGGCTTCCGGTCCCCTCGTCTCCAAATCGATGGATTATTTTAATCTGTTTCGGTTGGATTCCTGAAATAAGGTCTGCGGTTAGCACAAGATCAAGACATTTTCGTGTTTTGTTCTGCGACGTAAAATACATCAATAAATACCCGATTGGCTTTGCTAACTTCCGGGTTGGCCTACAAGAAGCAGAAGATCTGGTGGATCAGGTGTTCACTGTGCTAAACTTACAGCGGTCACAGTGAGGCTTTAATTGCTGAAGGTGTTTGCTTTGTGTCTTTCTTTGTGTTTACATAAAATCTCTTGCTCAGTAGGGTTTTGAGTGTGTGTGTGTTTCATACTCCAAGGAAGACTGCTGGCCTGTGCTCTGTGTTGCTATAGGAACCAAAAAGGTCAATAGAATGTCTTTTGAGTGTGTATGTGAAAGCTGTGGGTAGGAGACAAATTTACCTGTCTGAGCAAAAGAGAGAGAGTCTTTTCTATTGCTTCCCCTTCTTTTTTACATGTCCCTGTTGTGATCCCTCCCTCACAAAAAACCCTTTTTACAAGCCTCCTCCTCTCCTCCCCTCTCTTCTCCTCCCTTCTCCTCTCCCCATCCTCAGTCTCTCTCCTCACTGGTTTATAGACAGATCTCATCTCCTCTCTAGCAACACACATTGTACTTCTAGAGAGGCATTCACATAGACACTGACAGCTATCTAATTGCTCTTGCATCCTTATGAGTAGCTGTGGAGCGTGCACCCCCTCCACCCCCCACCCCCAAAGCTATTACCAGAGCTGGTTCCCCGCTACATTGTGTGGTATTTTATAGTGTGTCTTTCATTGTGCACTGGAGGTAGCCAGTAGTGTCTCATCAACCTGCAGCTCGATAGAGTAGTTCAAAACAGCGGATTTCCTTCAGTGATGGAAGGTGAGAGGAGGAGGACGACGAGTAGGAGGAGGAGGAGGGAGGAGGGAGGAAGAGTCGGAGAGCAACCTTTTCCTTACAGATCCATTTCAGAGGTGTTTTAGTGTGCTGGCAAGTCAAAGAGAGAGTGTATTATGACAGCATTGATGCACAGATGGGCTCCGCAAATAGCAGGATGATAAAATTTTGTCACTTGGATTTATGCATTTACACACACACACACACACACACACACACACACACACACACAAACATAGAGATAGTTTTAGAAAAAACACTTTCTGGTAATTTCTGTCCAGTTTTAAAAGAGCATATTTGATTTGCATCAGTAAGGCATTTTAATAAGCAATGAAATGAAATACACAAACAATCCTTTGCACATGTGCACCCCCCACAAACACACATGCACACATGCACGCACACACACACACACACACACACACACACACACACACACACACACACGTGCAGTTTAATGAGACAGATGGCAAACTGCTGGTGGATGAACCAAACTGTCCGTGTTATCTTTAGGTGTAATGGTGCGGTTAATGATTCTGCCTTGCTTGAATGCTATAGAATATTACATAAATTACAATGTATGCATTATCAGTTAGTGTGAGAGACAGAAGAATTTATCTTAGTTTGGGTAGCTGTTCGTTAGCCCTCTCTCCCAGGCGTCGAGCGATATGAGAGTCTAAATCAGCCAGACAAAGCATCAAAGTTTTGCCCTGAAACTTGGTCTGTTTTTAGCCCGACCCGATTGGATTAGCTGGTTATTAGGATGCGGCGCTGAGCTTCAAGGCTACAGCGTTTCTTTATAACATCCAAACCTCATAGTGGGTGGATTCAGCTACACGTCCTTGGAGAGAGAGACAGCGAGAGAGGCAGACAGACGGTGTGTTTATGTGTTGGCATATGTGTGTATTTATGTGTGCCAGTGTGTTGTGTTGTGTTTAGTGTCTGTTTGAGAAGGATCAGATGGACAAACCTCCTCTGAGTTTATTGATCTGTACTATCCTATCCTCCCCTAGGGACAATAGCACACAGCATCGCTACCCTCTGCACTTTTGTGTATTTTCCAGTGGGTGTGTGTGTTTGTAATAACCCTACATGAGCACAATCAGGGGCTACGTTATGTTGTTTGTTGCTACCTCCGTGTGATTCCCCTGAGACTACATGAGGCACTGGGATTATCCCGGCCAGTCTCACATCACCTGAACCAAGTCATCAGTCACTTCTCTGTGTGTGTGTGTGTGTGTGTGTGAGTCTGCATGTGTGCTCCTACATGCTTGGGGGAATGCATGCACGCATAATTTATGTCTTTGTTCTGTTGTGTGACAAGATGAGAGGATTCGCGAACATGTCAAAACAGTGTGTGTGTGTGCACGTGTAGTATATGTATGTGTATATTTGTGGCCGTGTGTGTCTGTGAAATGTAGTTTCTCTCTCCTGCACACGTGGGAATACGCTTTTGTTGAGATGCATACATGCAGTATTGAAAACAGGGTTCTGTTCAGGACGACTTAAACATAGACAAAGAAGGGCCGGGTAGCTCACCTGGTTGAGTGTACACCCCATGTACTGAGGCTGCGTCCTTACCGCAGTGGCAAAAAACGATGGCAAGATTAAAGCGATTAGTTTAGATTGGTTTTTGGTAAAATGCCGTTGTATGCCAACGTCGACAGCAGCCCTGTATGCGAACATGTCCTCCGAGCCTGCGGCCTCATGAGTCTATCCGTTATGGATAGAGGTAAACTCTCCGCTGTTGGACACAGACACAATGTAAACAACCTCCTCAACCGACTACGCATTTTTTTGTCGAGCATGCATACCTGTGGGGCAGCTATATGCACACCTGTGTAGAATCCACCAACCATTTATCATCAAACTCAGTTATATCTTACAGACTTTACGTAAAGTTCTAAGCCTTGTAGGCTGCAACAGATATTTGGAGTTGTTATAGTAGGAAAAGCGCAGCTGTTACCAGTAACATTAATGCTGTCTATGTGCTATTCTACTGTCCCAGTAAGCCATGGCACTTTGATAATGAGGCAGCATTCACAATACCAGGACCATTAAACCAAAGCAACTAAATGGAATTCAGTCATCATTAATTCTATTATTTGCACCTGTGTTTTCACTTGTTAAAATATCTGCCATGGAGACAAAAGTGTCAAACGTTTCTTTAGATGAGACGAACTTGCCGTAGTACTGTGTGTACCAATCTGCTATGCTGTGTGTTTGGTTGCAAAAGAGCATTTATTCACAATAGAAACGTAAAAGATTTCTGTGCGGAACAAATCTCCCATTATAATTTTAGTGAGTAAAATAGCTTTCTCGTTAATGAGCCTAAGAATGAAACAAACCAAACTAACACGCTCACATTGAAAGGGAGCCTCGTCAGGCTGCAGTGATCAACCTTGGAGAAATGAGCCACACTTGTGCTTTTTGTTTGAAGCCATCTTGTAAAGATGCTCCCCGCGGTCCATGAAGGAAAAGCTTGTTATGGCAAAAACTATGAAAATGTCTTTCTTTAACTTTAGTTTGTACACTTCGTCACGGTGCAAGCTCTATTGCTGTGTGTGGGTTTGCTTGTAATTTGCAAATGAAGCAAAGCACAAAACAACCAAAACATTTTATGAATTGCCATGATGTAAGACAACATGTGATCGAGCAATTCATGTTGATTCCTGAAAAGGGGACAAAAGTCATCGTGGTCTAAGTCAAGTCAAGACTGAGGCCATGAAATATGTCATTTATTTTCAGTACTTATGCAGACGTGGAACAGTGTAGGTGTGAGAGAGCAAGAGCGTGCACTCTACCTTTAAGCCCTTCTGTTCCTTGGTGGGGGGGATGCAGCCAATCAGATCCCAGCTGAAAGGACAGGGGTCAGAGGTCAGGGCCGCAGCGACAGCAGCACAGGCTTAGACCCCCTCTGGCCAGGTCTCATCTAAATGCTGCCCCGGGGTCAGATATGTGATTTGAGGATTGCTAGTTCGGATGGAGAGCTGATTTGTGATCAGACAGAATAGTGATTTATTGAGGTCGGCTGGGGAGGGTAAAAGGTGAGGTAATTGGTTGTAAGCTGGAGATTTGAGGGTATAAGAGCAATGAATTGTGGTCTCCGCGGTGTCCCTTAGGTCTCAGGTAATGTTGCCGTACCCGTTTGATGCAGCACAGTATCGCAGTTATGCAGTGTTTCATCATTACGAAAGATAAATTATTACTTCAGAGAAGGACACTCCAACCTCTAAACATTGGCTGGGCCTATTTTTTAATATACTTGCTTACTAACAGACATTGCTAAATAAATTAGGATGGAGGGTCTCAATTGTGGTGCCAATATAAGTTCAAGTCCAATTTGTTTTTGACCGTGGCACTAAATTGAAGGGATTGAAATAGAAGTCCAAGCTTTGGCAAATTTGTTATAGACTTTGGATCACTGCTTCATTATATATCTCATTTTCTTTCTCTAATATTGTGGTGCATGTAATTTCCCTGCAAATAGCCAAAAAGGATATATTAGTGTTATTGGGCTTTGGGCTCTGATCTGCGTGGATACATTTGAAGGTCAAACCTCATAGAGGAAATGGAAATAAAGAGCATAATTTAATCTCAAGTGTATTGTAATAAAACTAGACACACAAAATGAACCGCAGAGACAACGTACGGCCCATTGTTTTAAAAGCTGATAGACTAATTGTATTGCAACAAGGACCACTTTGGAATAAGAGAACACTTCCAGAGACACATAATGAAATAGAGACTGAATGGATGGATGTGGAAGTGCTCTGTGTGTGTGTGTGTGTGTGTGTGTGTGTGTGTGTGTGTGTGTGTGTGTGTGTGTGTGTGTGTGTGTGTGTGTGTGTGTGTGTGTGTGTGTGTGTGTGTGTGTGTGTGTGTGTGTGTGTGTGTGTGTGTGTGTGCAACAGAAAGAGGCAGAGAAACGCAGTCCCATGGCAGTGCATCTATTTGTGTTGAATCCATGTGTGTTTCTTTTTTTTTCTCTCCACGTGTTTGATGCATGCGTGTTTTGAACTTCTCTTCTTCTGTTTATGTTTCTGCAGATTGAGCCTGAGAGGAACGTCTCAGGCTGGCTGTGTTATGTCTCCCACACAGGCTAATAATTGCTAATGTGTTAGCTGTTTTGGTGCTGCTTTCACAGAAAGTGCCAGACTTTCAGAGGAAAAGGCAACGGCAGTTTAATTTGCACCTTGTCTTTAGAAACGTGCGAACAACGGCGAGGAGGTGCTTGTGTGTTACCAAACCTTTAGGGAATGCTTTTTAAAAAATGGCTCGCATGACGCTGGTTTAAAAGAAACCGGTGTGAGAAAAAGAAGAAACGAGGGCATCATTAAGGCAGAATGTGGTGGCGTCTCGGAGAGGTCCGTACCAGGCGTTTTGCTGCAGAAATTCTCCTCTTAGTTATAGTATTTTCACCCCGGAGATGCAGCGCAGATTAAAAATGACAGTGATTCATCTAAGGTTGAGCTGCACAGATAGATATGTGAAACAAATCGCCGGCAATAAAAAAGACAATTTTGTTCCTAATGCGGAGGATCGGGCCTTTGTGACAGTCTCTATAAAGAGACCCGGCGTCCCCCTCAGTGAGTCCACTGTCCCAAAGCCTCACCGCCACCTCTTCATACATATACATGGCTGCTAAAGAGGCGCTTCATGAATACTATCAGGGCCCCAGTCTCTGATAGCGTTGCCTGCGTTCCTACGTGAGCGCGTTTGAGAATGTGTGCTGCGTCTCATCATAAATGCTATTACCGGCTGTATGTATTCGGCTGTTTTGCATGATCATCTGCACTCGTTGTGTCAACTGTGCAGCAGACACAGTAACCAGGAAAGCTTTGTGTTTATTAACCTGAGCAGTTGTGTGTTTTGTTTTCACTCCCCGTGCAGGTGCCTTCACACCAACCTTTGCTTTTAATGGTTTCTCCCGAGTGGGAATGTGTGCTTAGAAAAGGATTTACTTGTGTTATCCCTCAGTATTTCCTCAGCGTGTGTGTGTGTGTGTGTGTGTGTGCGCACGTGTGTGTGGGTTTTGTTAACCTTTGTGTGTGTCCATGTGGGTGAAATCTTTTAATGCAACTGTTTATCAGAGGAAAAGCCTGAGGGCGAAAATCTTTCTCTCTCTCACACTCGCTCACAACCCCCCCCACACACACACACACATACACATGCCCTTTAATGAAATGTTAGCTGCTATAGAGTTTTGCAGCAGGCCTCGGTTGTGAGTCTTTATTAGTAGTGACTTAGTATTGTGTATGTTCAGGGGAGTTAGCTGTGTTAGACTGCAGCTGCCAACCTTCTCTTTATTACACTGTGCTGTAACTGAGCTGGAGCACCAGTCCCAAACCCGCTCTCTCTCTATGTGTGTGTGTGTGTGCTTGTGCGTACCTGTGGCAGCTGTCATGAGCATGCTGTCTAATCATCTAATGTGTCACTCTTCACAGTGGAACAGATTCCACACTGTGGTCGCTGTCACTCCACCGGGGAGCCATCACACCTCTCGGTTTAGTCAGTCAAGGCTTTAATTGCAGTGCAACGGGACTGTGCACGTGCACGTGCAGGGTCTGTGCATGTATATTGTAGTATGTGCGGTACAGTAACTCACTTGAACCCCTCCTTTACCTTTTCACACCAATGATAATCCAGAACACAGAACAATTCACTCAACTTTCATCACATAACGATGGAAAAAAAGCAAATCTGGTTAGAAATCTGTGTTCACATGGTGGATTTTTGGGTGCCAGCAGTAAACACTCAACTTGCCGCATGTTTATTGCTTCTAACTGCAGTCGCTAGGAGTGGATTTCAGAGACTGTGTCTTATTTTCTTTCCCCTTGAGTCCTTCTCGCACGGAGGAAAAAAGCCGATTGGCAGCTTTCTGTGTCAGAGAGTCAGAGCAGCATTTTTCACATGATAGAAAGCTGCCTTCACACCGACCTGTGGATGCTCGTTTCAGACAGCAGCGAAACTTATATGATTTTGATTAATTGGGCCTTCACTGGCGAAAAACTTGATGATGACAGCGACTGGGTTGCCACTGGGGCACCACTGTGACTGGAGCGGCGAGAAGGTTGGCAGCGCGTGACGAAAGAGGCCGTGCTCCCTGACAGACCCGACTCTGACGCTGTCTAAAATATATGACTCCAGGTGATGCACACTGCTAATTAAAATTGATTACAGAGCCCTGCTGGTTTTGTGCCCTTGGCTTGTAGTTCTCCTCCCTCCGTGCTCCTCTTTGTTCAATCTCTCCATTTTTAACAGCCTTTCGTGTACACTCGTCCCCGTTCTTTCACTCCTTTTTTATTTGCCGCTTTATTCCTCTTGTGACAAGCAGGTTGTCGATGCGCCTGATAACGACCGCTCGAGTATCGCCGTTTGTTGCTGTGACGCACGCGCGTCCACGCGCCACCACAGGCGCGAGGGTTTCTCAGCATGACCTTATTAAAAGACGCCATCATCATTGAAGGAAGGAAGCTGAGTGCTCGTGGAGAAAATGACACCGCTGCTAATGATGACATTGCAGTGGCTTCCTCAATGAGCATTAGACACCAAGATGGAGAAGTGGCGGTGTTAAATGAGCGGCAGACGAGGGCCCGAGGGGAGAACAGGTGGGATTGATTTGGTGGCGTGGGTGGGAGAGGCGAGGAAGGCGCGGCCATGGAGACGCCTGGGCGCTGTGAGAGGCCTGCAGGCTGAAGTGTCCGGTGAAACCCTGGCGATGAGAAACCGACCGCAGACGTCCATACATCAGCTGCTCGTTCTCCTTGACCACCTGTATCTCTGAGCCATTCTGTCAACGTCTCAACCAATAGATTGATACGGGAAACATTTTCCCTCCAAGCCTGTCCCTCCGTCTTCTTTCCTAGCTTTATTTTTCACCGTCTCAGCCCGTCTTCCTCTGGTAGCTCAGCTCACATCCTCTCATCGCTCTGCAGGATCCGCGACGTTCACGCAGAGTCCACGGGTTTATTCTCGCGTTTTGATTTGTGTTTCTGTCTGTGTGCGCGAGCGGCCCATGGTGTGTTCATCTGCGCGTCTGTTTATTTTGTGCACGTGTGCATGTATGTGTGTTCCTCCACCTGCCCAGGCTTTGGGATTAAATGTCAGTCTCGTAGATTGATGTTCTTTCTGATATAACGCCACAGCAGGAATGAATCCATCGCAGCTTGCAGATGGGATAGAAAGACACACTTGAAAGAAACACATCGAATATGAAGTTCAGAACGCGCGTGAGTCTTCCTCACAAGCAAAGGGCGGCGCTGACTGTTGAGGTCCACGTTCAACGTAGGACGAGATTCTATGAGCGCGCATGAGCAGAAAAGGGCAGGAGGTTAAATGCTTCCTCTTTCAGCACACACAGGGGTCACACACTGGTAATGTGCTGTGAGTGGCTGGCAGCGCGCCATGCGGAAAGGGCACACTTCTACAGTTTCAGCGAGGTGGAAGCGTGGGGGAGGGCTTGTGGTCGTGTGTGTGTGTGCGCCTTTCTGAGTATGCGAACATATATGTATGAGTATGTGTAAGTGTGTGTGTGAAAAAGAGAGTGCATAAGTGTATAAAGAGATAGTGATTCATAGTGGAGGCCGGGGAGTGATGCACCTCTGCCGCTGCTCTGGCATTCATCCATATTTGAGAATAATTTTATCAGACTCTCCTCTGTGGGTGACCTCACTAATGTCTCTCTCTCTCTCTCTCTCTCTCTGTGCGTGTGCGTGTGTGTGCGTGACCCACCGTATATGTTGCCATGTCAGCTCTTACAGTGTGTGTGGGTGGAGGACACTAGTGCTGAAACAATTTGTACAATCAGGCAGTCGACTCACAGAAACTTTGATCAGCTATCAATCATTCGAGTCATTTCTCAAGCAAAACTGCCAAATATTCACTCACCTCAGAGTCTGAAATATCAGGGTTTGTTGCTTTTCTTCCATTTAATTTCAGTGTAAATTACATAATTTGGGTTTTTGGACTGTCTTCCTAAAAAAGAGCAATTTGAAGACAATATTTTGGGCTGTGGGTAATTGTGATGGGTTTCCTGACGCCTTCTAGACTGAAGAAATAATCACAGGTTAATTAATGAAAGGCTAGATGCGACTAGCTGTAACAACCGCAGTTAAGGATGTGTTTGCAACAATTTTGCTGTTCTGACACACAGATTATGTCTTTTTCTCTTCCCTGCTTCCCCCTGGAATAGCTGTAAGAGGTTAGTACTTCCTTATCACCATTTCTATCACCATTCTTGTACGCTGTGACTGGTACTGAACAAGCTCTGTTTATGTGATAGCACGGGCAAATGACACGAAAAGAGTCCGGAGAACTATTACATGGCCTCCCCTTGGCTCTTTCCCCCCGCCATAAATTATGGTTTAAGATCTAGAATGGCTCTCAGTCCTCCTTGTGGGATTTTATGGCAGCGGACAACAGTAACAGTGTGTTTTCAATGCACCCACAAGAGCCCTACAGTAATACTAGATTTCTCATTTCTGGACTGAAAAAGACCTGCATGGTACATTTGCAGGCATTAAGTCAGAGCTAGTCATGCTGGAAAATGTAATTCATTTCACAAAGTCCCATATTGTCCGGACTCTCAAGTTTATACATGAGCCTATCTGGCCTCTACAAATCCTCAAAAAGTGGAAATGTTCTTAGCGAGCAGCAGCCGAGGAGCTGTCCTTGGTGCTGAACTCACAGGAGATTTGAGAGCTGGAATTTACCGTCTCTGCTTAGGTTTTCTGCTGCAACGCTGCGTAATAAATGTGCTCCGTGGGACACATGATCGTATCTAAGACATTATTAGAAGTCAGTCCTGCTTTTATGTCAAGTAGACAGTTTGTGGCAGAACTCAGGAGATGGAAATTTGTTGTTTTCACACTGTGTGGTTTTGGGTTTTTTTTGTGGCTGAAGTTTTATTTTCTTCTTCGCTTGCTCGCACGCTCGTTGTCTCGCAGCGTGCGTCCGCGTTTCTTCCTCCGTCCCTCTTTCTGATGTTGTCAGCGTGCGTTTTTGCCAGATCCAAACAATCGAAAACAATCAATCACGCTTCTGCGCGATTTCAGAGTTTGTTGATTGTCTTGCGCACTTACACTTGGGAAACGTCTATCAAACAGACAGATGGCATGAAATAAATATTAGTGCACGTTTGGTCTTCTGCCCTTATGAATAGTTTAAGGCAGAGCCACAGATCCAAGCTGGTGTGTCTGTGAGGAGTGGAGCGTTAGTTGATCTGACGCTGGCTGTGGATATGTAGAAATCTGATTGATTTGGCGTCGTCTGCAGGACAACAGTGAATGCAGCAGCATTGCGTCACGGCGCTGCTGTCAGACTAAAGCCTCATATCGCCAGTGTTGATTTTTTTTATCGTTTCTGACTGGAATTGAATTGTGCTTTTCTGAGCGCTGTTGTTTTTTATGACCGAAGGGCCCGCAGGGACCCATTACAAACCTGTTGTGTAGTTTCAAAATGCCCTGGCATCAATTGGAATATCTGACTGACTGGCTCTTACTCAGTTCCTCACAAAAACATACATTTCAGCAGCACAAGTCTTGAATCTGACAGCAGTGATCGGTGTGAGCGCTGAGTGTGTGTAAACAGATGGCGGAGAGCAGAGATGGCAGAAGGCTCAGAACTGTCTTCAATTCCAGCTCGTCGCTCTCCATGTACGGGAATGTTAGCTCGCATCACACTGAGAAATGCCTTAAGCAACATCTTTCCTGCTGGTCCGCATTCTTTAACACAGCGCATACCATACACACAGCACACACACACACACACACACACACACACACACACACACACACACACAGAAAATCCCTCTACATGTACACACACTCTCCAAAGAAAAGCGTGGTTTGCCAGATGTGCACCGTATCTATATGCTGTTGTCCATCTGCCTTTTTCCTTGTTTGTACTTGGATGTGTACGCAAATGTGTGTGTGTGTGTGTGTGTGCACGTGTTGCTCGGCTGTAAAAGACACACTCATTAGATGTACATTCTGAAGCACACTAATTAACAGCCTCGTTAAGACTCAAGCAGCTCTCCTGCTGAGGCAGAGGAACAGCCTCACACACACACACACACACACACACACATGCAGGCATACAGATACAGTCATCAACATATTCACATGCATAAAGAAACATATTTCAATGCACAAACACAACAAAAACACGCTGGCACTGTACGCGAGATACAGCCACGCATACTGATGCACACGGTCCGATACAAACACACACCGAGCGAACACACGCGTGTGAACAAGCTTTTTTTCATGAAGAAACCATCCATCTTTATGCTCTTTTGCCAGAGCATAAGTAAAGGTCGTGCTTTATGTTCGGAGAGATTGTGCCGTTAAGCTGAAATACTGTAGCGGGAGACAGCTGTGACTTCTGTCAGCTCACACATGGTACACTGTGTCTGCTTTCCCACAAAACAATTACATGGGAACTGCAGCAGGCTCGCGCCCCCCCCTTTTTTTTCTCCACTTTCATCAGTCCCTCATTGGCTATACTCCACTGATGTGCACATGCAAATTTGGTGCTAAATTACTAATTATAGTTTATTGCGGTAACAGCACTGTAATTAGGAAAGGCACTGGTCAGGCAGAGGAGAAACTAAGGTCAAAACAATATTTAGGCATGACTAAAGATTGCAAATTAAAGCAACAGCATCTCTCATGACGCAATTAACATTTTTGGCTCTATTGGCAACAAATTTCAAAATGTTTAAGTCTCCTTGGAAGTTCTTATTGTAAGTGAGATCACACCTATTCTTTTATCACATCTGTGGTATTCCTAAAGTCTCATTCACACAGGACTTCATGTGATTTAGAAATGACCCCTCAGCATCTGGGTTCTGTGCAGACAGACATTATGGCATTATAGAGCGTATATCTCCCAGATATGATGTCAAGGCTCTGCAAAACATCCTCTTCCTGAACATCAAGAGCAATGAGCCTGCTGAATTTGCACCATTTCATTTATTGCCAGCGCTGCCTCCATAATTCTTTGACCAGAAAAGAGGCAGGAAGAAAGGGCATGTAGAAAACAAAAAACAAAACAAAACAAAAAAACAGCGAAACAATGTTAAATACCGCCCGAAATCATAAGGATTCCACTTCAGATGAGAATAATATTATCACATTACGTCTGTGTTTGACAGACATGGCAGCACGGGATTAAGATCACAGACGACCTCCACAATTATTACAATTTACAAGAGGTCCTCAGGTAAGACGGGCGTCATGTGAATAGGGCTTACACTTGCTGTGTGTGACAGCACTGCCCTGTACGCACTGTGTCTGCTTCCAGGATTGCTCCTGCGTTGATGTGTTTGCAATGCTAATGTGATTTTGAATGACGTGTACGGGTAAATAGTTGTGAATGCGTAAACACTCTGAAGGACATGTTTGTTGTATCTGCCTCCTATTATGTCTCAATGTATATCTCCTCTCTATCTGTATCTATGGTAGTAACAGGTGTGACAGAATAATGCATTTTAAATGCCTGACAGAGAGGTAGAACTATGGCTCCTTATTCTCTCTGTGCCTGTGGTTATGCATGAATGACCATTCAAACGCACACAGACACACACACAAACACACACACACACAAACGGCGTAAAGGCCATTTGCTACCTGCTGCAGTCTGTCTTCATGACGCTGCTCTCACCAGGCAACTCACAGATCCCATAATTTAGCCCTTATCTTGCTGGCGGAGGTTGTTTGTAGGGGAATATGTGTGCGTTTGTGTGTAGGTGTAAGCGTGCACCAGCTACTCTGCACACTGTATCTACCGCCACCTTGATTCGCTCTATTGTTTGAGCCTTAAAAATATTTGGCATTTGCAATCACTCTCCGCTACTTTGGCTAATTACTGCATTTCATTGAGTAGGTGGTGCAGTGAAAAGGGAAATTGCAGGCAGCGTATTAAAATATGTAGGATGCTTAGTCAATCATCCAAGTTAGCCAGTTTAGATGTGAGAGTTTACCTTCAGTAATTATTGATGCAAAAAGCTATGTGCTGGAGGTGGAGGTTTGGAGGAGGGGGGCTGGCCGGCCTTGAGCAAACCCACATTTCCAGAAGCCAGGAGCTGAGAACCGAGATGGGATCAATGCTGCAAGTCTTATTTAGATTCCAATTACAGCCATTTCTGATCAATTGGCTCCTCTCCTCACCGGCAAACTGGGGCTCTGCCTTTGATCAATGGCCACACACACAGATGGGCTCACACACCCAGAGACACAACCAGAAACACATTTACTCTTTCAGTTTTCTTTCTTTATGACGCACACACACACACACACACACACACACACACACACACACACACACACACAGGGATCCAAAACCATCCAAATGTGTTTGATCAATGCCCACTCAGCCTGAGAGCAGGATCTGCATTATTTCATGCTCTGTAGTTTTAATTGATTGCAGGATAAAATGATTAGCGGAGGAATCTTTCATGTCGTTGTTATTTTCCTTTTTCCTCGCACCGAGCCTCCTGGAATTCATCTGCAAGGAGAAGCATTTGTCCTTGGATGTGTGCTCCTGTGATCGTGGTTTTGATCTTGAAACACGTAACAGGTACGTGTTCAAGGAGCTTGCGGATTCCAGTTGCCTGCTATGATATGCTTTGTGAGGCAGAAGCTGATGTATTTGTCTCTTTAACACCCAGTTTCAGTTGTATACTCTGTGGTGCTTTGTACCTGGTTTATTTCTTTTTGACCACAATGAATATATCATGCTGTGTTGATAGATACAGTATGACACATGCATTGTCCGTTAAAGTTCAACAAAGTGCTTCCTATTGGCAGAAAAGTGGAGGGTTAAAGGTGTAGCCAACTTCTGGCATCACAGTGCTGTTAAGGTGCCTTTGAACACGATCCTGAACTGCAGCCGGGAGAGGGAGGCCAGCAGCACACAACCTGGCATGGACAGACGACGAGTAGAGCAAATGTGAAGCAAACTTTTTTTGGACCGTATCTGTGTGTGTGTGTTTATGAAGACAGAACGATCAAGACAAGCTAGAGGAGGACATGTTTGTAAGTGGGTTGTGTTAGTTTACCAAGAGGAAAACCTCTGCTCGGTCAAACAAGCAGTCGATGACCTCAAATGATTGCAGACGGCCTCACACACTTGTACACAGATGCACGGAGACACACACATTCACACACACACGGTAGCCCAAACTCGTCCCGCTCTCTTCCAGCGTGCGTCTGTGTCAATATGTTTGCTTTGTTTGGATGCATCAGTTCATTTTGTTGACTTATTTTCTGCATCAGAAACAATCACTGCGGCAATTGGGAAGGGGATTAATTTTATGCAAATGTATGCAAATAACTGTGACACAGAACTCCATCCGCATCGGTTCTATGCAAATGATGTTTGCAAAACAGGCGTATTGGAAGGTTCCCGCATTTCCCAGCCCCCTCACATCCCACCCCTCAACCCTCTTCCCAATCCGTCCTCCTCCCCCTCCCCCTCCCCCCCGCTAGCGTTGCCCTGTGCTTCTCTTTTTATCATTTCCCCTTTTGCCCCCCCTTCATTCTCCTTTAATCCCCTCTTTACCCTTTCCCGCACTTGGCCAGCCACTCTGCCCAGGTCCGCTCTCCCCAGTCTCCCCCAATGCACCCACCCCCACCCTCCCCTCCTCTCCCCCCTCCCCTCTGTAATCCTCCCCTTCATTCCTCTCCCTCTCTCATCCTTCTGTGTGCTGCATGGCTGTTAGTGGTGTGAGGAGGCACTAATGGGGCTTGAGGAAAACATTGTCATAGTGCCTGGAAAGAGAAGAGCCGGGAGCCATGCAGGAAGCAGCCAGGAAGGCCCGACATTAGACTTGCTAATGGAAGGTTAACAGAACACAGAGAAGACGGGACGGAGAGGGAAAACACAAGGACTAGAAGAGATAAAGAGGACGACGGGACTCCAGCGGCAGCGTGAAGGGTGGGCAGACTGAAGGAGAGATAGAGGGAGAGAGAGTGTGACAGAAAGAAAAAAGAGGGAGAGAGACAGATCGAGGCGCTTCCAGGGGAGATGGCAAACAGTCTCATCCTCTGTCGGCCCGTCCTGCCAGCACTTGGGAGGGGGAAGGAGGACGCGAGCTGGGAGGGAGGGGGAGAAAAAAAAATAGGGTCTCTCTTTTCTCACTCCATACGCCAATCCTCTTTTCTGGTTTCCCATCTCATGAGGAGATTGTGGGATCACGTGTGACGCCTCCCTTCAAAGGCGAGGGGAAGCGTGCATGTGTGTTTGACTATAAGGGAATTCATAGCCACCCCCCCAATTCCCCAGACAACCCCCCATGACACACAACACTGCCGTCATAGCACGAGAGAAATCCTGTGAAAACTTGCCCATCTATGGTTTTGTGCTCATTTGTAATAGCACCAAGGAAAGTGCCGATGCTCAGAAAAGAGTTTGTGTGGCTCTGTGCGGTGCCAAAACAGCACTGTGGCGGCTTGTGTGAGTGCCATGCGGTGCACTGAAGCAGTTGGTCACAGGACAGAAACTATTTCAGCACAGCTTGTGTGGAGCAGCCAGCCACAGTCTCACACCTAAATGGCATTTGTGAGTAATATGCTTTTCTCTGCTGCAAGTGCAAGCAATGCAATACAGCTAAGTAATATCTCTCTGCAGAGCAATACTGGCTGTCAGCGTTATATGGATGAGTTGATGTCTGTGACGTGTGTGTGTGTGTGTGTGTGTGTTTGCGCGTGCGTGCTTGTCAGATCCATTTAGACTGCAGGTATAGCAGTTAGAATGAACTGTTCAGAGAAAGAGGGAGAGAGTCTCGCGTTAGCCATGCATCATTAGCATTTGAGACCAGTCACATGGTTGACTGTGTCTTAGCCATTAGGAAGGAAGTGTGGAAGGCGAGAGAAAGAAAGTAAAAGACAGAATCCGGAGTACAATGGATGCACGTGGATTTGTCTCAGTGGCATTTCTGCAGAAACATATTACAAGAAAATACCAGATTACTACAATTCTCCTTTTGCAGTTCTGATGACTTGATCCACACCAGAATATCAAAAGCATCTTATTTGGAGGTAAAACCGACAGTGAGCACACCTGAAACATTGGTACATAATCCCTTATTACACTGCACAAACTTTGTAAGTCAAAGTTGAACTCATAAGTTAATGTATATACTGTGTAATTTCACTGTTTGGTTTTGTTTTGGCTTCGCTTTCGTGTGTACGACCTGTCCAAACATCTGACTGCTGGGGTTTCCTGCCCTGTCAGACGACTTTTTCCCCAGATCCCTTCGTCCAGCTCGTTGTGCCGCTGCTCTCACCTAACAGGTACGATGGCCAAAGCTCCAAAAACGAGACCCATGTCGAAACAAAGCGGAACTGTCCTTCAACTCGTCTTGACAATAATGGCATCCAAAGAGACAGTGGCAGGCTCGCGAAACAGGCAGAGCAAAAGCGGGAGACAGACGTGCACACACTTACCAGACAAAACAGATTTATGTGGCAATACAATGGCATGAAAGTTGGTGACAGCCATTGTGGTGACATCCAAACCCAGCAGGCCTCCGGCTCTGTTCTCCGTGTGTCTGTACTGCATGTGCACACTGCAGAGGCTCCAGCAGCTCTCATCTGTCATGGCTACAGATGGCTGCCGTGCCGCCACAAGACGCTGCTCTTTGGTTATGACAGACATTTCGCTCTGTGTGTGTGTGTGTGTGTTTGCATGTTGTTGTTTATGTGACTGATAGGACGAACCAGCTTAAACGACTGAACTACACGCCTGCAGCAAACAGCCCAAACGAATATGCATTTATAAACACACACACACACAATTGTGACATATAAGCACTCATATCCATTTCAGCTGTTTAGACGTGTTTTGATCCCATAAGGCCAAATGTGTTATTCTGTCACTCTCGATACTATCGAGCAAAGTTGTCTGAGCAACAGCGGCTCTGCTGTTCCTGTTGCCTGCTTTCTAATTCACGCTCCGTCTTCATTCTGTAGCAGAGGAGAGTGTAACGAAGTGAGCAGAGATGGATGGCGGGATAGAGAGCGAGAGATGGCGACGTGGAGGGAGATAGAGATAGAGAGAGGGAGAAAGAGGGATGGAGGAGTGAGACGGAGCGGGGAGTTTGATTCCTCCAGTTGTCAGAGACGCTGCATTATTGATGCGCTGAGGATCCCACATTGTCGCCGAGATTCTCAGTCTGTCACGTCACGTCCTGTGTGCGTGTGCACGCCGCACCAGTTTGCTGTGGTCGCACAAGTCCCGCAGGAGTGCTACCTGTCAACACCTCCATATCACAGGGAGCTCAGTCAGTGACAGCGCTGTCTCTGTTGCGCTGACCGCATGGGATCGGCGTACACACACACAAACACACACTTCCTTCCCGATTTGTGGGAGGAGGTGATTGTGTGTGTGACGGGTTTTGTGTTCGGGATTCTCCTGGGTCTTTGATTCTCTCTAAGTTTCCACTCGCTGCATGACTGTGATTTGGCTTTGTCAGTATGCATTATGAAGTTAGAAGGAAGGCAAAGTAGCTCGCTGTGTGATTGTGTGCGTGTGCGCGTGTGTGTGTGTGTGTATGTGCGTGTGCGTGTGTGTGGGATGATGAATCTCTGACATTGAGGGATGGCCCTTCTGCTCTGAGCTTTATCTCATGAATTCTTCAGACAGTCTCCTCAGCAGACAGAACACCTCACCATTAGATACAAACCCTGCAGTACATGATCAATATATCATGTCGCACTTCTCAGCCACTGGTGCGTTAATGGGACAGCAGCTAACAATTTGTTAGCTCTATAAAATATCTAGAACTGAAAACAAAAATGTCAATCACAGCTTCCAACATCTCAAGTTAAAGTCTTATAAACTTTCTGGACCAGAAACCCTCCAAAAACGAAAGATGCTCACTGAAGAATAACAAAGCAAATGTTGTTTTTTTACTTGATGAATGTCTTAAGAGGTAAAATTGTTCCTCGTGTTGCTTCAGTTGACTAATCAGTTTTTTTCCTGTAATCTGTTCTATTGAATTCAACCCAGAACGCAACATTCTCTAACCTCCTAATTTTTCCCTTCCTTCCACCTCACCCGGCCGTTCTGCTTTACGTGGCTTCATGTAAACCGCCTCCTGTGTTTTTAAAGATCTTCAGTTTCCACAGAAGTCGCTCCTTTTTTTATGAGCACGCTTGAAGATGCAGTGCTGTAAGTCTCTTTCCTCAAACAGTGTATATAGTTAATGCTTTTCAAGACTTATTTAGTGGACACCAGCCTTTTCTCTCCTCTTAATTAATGTACCTGTTTACTCTATAAAACACTTTAATGAAGATACAGGTTGAAAAATAACACACAAAAGGGCCTCAGAAACTTGCTTCAGTTACATTCTTTCCTTTTTTTTTCACTCCAAAGTTTATGTCTCATTATTGGCCCAGCAGTGCAATGTTTTAATTTATTGGTGAGAGCTGATGGCTTTATTCCAATCCACCATATATCGAAGTTTTTTTTTTTCCCTCCACCTCGTCTATACTGCGTAAGCACATTAAACACAGGGAGATGTTGTTGAGATCCCAATGCTTTGCAATTTCAATTAAATGCCAGTGCTCGTGGTAAGTTACAGCAAGAAGAGTAATAAACTTGTTTGACTCAAATCATATTTCATCAGTGCGTCTCGAGCTTTTATTGCTGTGACCTTAAAGCGTGTAGAAATCGGTGGCTGCGTCTCGGCTGTGGGCGAGCGCCACCGTCAAGATGACACACACCCTCACCCCTCAACTCGCAAAAAAAACCCCACTCGTATTTCGCTTTTATCACGTGCCATGAACTGAGCCCTGGATTCCATTTTACCGGGACTGTAATGTAAGAAAGTATAACTTTTTATGGCAATTTGCTCATTGGCAAAGGACTTCACTTCAAGAATTATCTGCAGTGAAAAGCAATTATCTGAGAAAACATAATAGGAACCAAATGACAGACGGACAGATAAAAAAAAAAGGGAGAGAGGGAGAAAATAGAGCGAAAGGAATAGAGAGATGGAGAGATAGAGAGCGTATTGTGCTGGCCATCTTCCCAGAATGGAGGGATCGATCAGCAGAACGAGTGAGCCTCACTATTTCCTCTGTCGGTAGAATGAGCCAGGCTAATAATGGAAAGCAGTCATCATCTCTGCTTGCGCTCTCTCTCTCCCTCTTCCCTTTGCCTTCATTCCATTTTTCTGGGAAAACAATCATAGCCCCGTCGGAGGGCCGCCGCACTCTCCCACCATGAGCTGACATTTGAAAAACAAACCCGTTTAGCCGGAGGAGTGGGCGTCAAGCGGCAGCGAGCCTCCTGAAACACTGACTCACGACATCCGGCGGGAGCCAACACACACACACACACACGAGCAGTGCGCCGCATGAAGCTGTCAAAATCCCTCAGTGTATCCCAGCCCTACATTAGAAACAATAGAGGAATCAAGACGGCTGGAACTCAATGGTCCAATCACGGATGCCGCATCCAGGCCGCCGCTACCTGGTAGTCATAACGAGCTAAACGACCTTTTCCACTGCACTCATTTCTGCCACTCAAACCCTGTCAGTCACTCAGCTCCAAAACACAATTACTGCCATTCAGGAAGTCGAGAGGCCAAATGTTTGCTACTTGTCATTTATGCAAGTGTTTTGCATTTGTGTGTGTGTGTGTGTGTGTGTGTGTGTGTGTGTGTGTGTGTGTGTGTGTGTGTGTGTGTGTGTGTGTGTTTGTGCGCCTTTCCTCCCAGGAGTGGTGTTATGAAAAGGAGTAAAACTAAAGATGGAGGCAAGCCTTTATATTTTTTCCTTGTATTTAAGGAACCCATCAGTAATTATCCCTACATGCGCCTGTAGCTGTGATCGTTGCACCCTGTCCCGCTGATTGATCGCCATCACCGGCAGCAGCCGCCGTTGGATCGCACTCTTGTTTTTGGTGCCTCGTTGTGGAAATGAAAAGCGCTGGGGGGTGAAACTGAGAGGGAAGCAAGAGTGGATCAGTCAAGGCTGCACACTGCTCAGTCTCATATCATAGACAGTATAATAAGTGGCTGGAGCTTTCGGGTCTCAAAAGTGAAGCCAAGGCGGAAGTGCCTTAAACCTGGGCGAGAGTTCATGGTCTCGATCACGAGTTTCACATCTTCTTCAATACAGCGTGATGGTCAGTTTGTAAATTACGGTCCCATTTAGTGCAAAATAGACGATAAAGCAGGGGATGCTGCAGTGGCTGTCCTCTGGTTTTCAGTCACATCCAATCAGGATAGAGGTGTAGCAACTCTCGTCCAAATATGGCCACTTCTGGCTCCAAAAACCAAGATGGCGACGGCCAAACTGTAGGCTTCAAAATGATCTGGGTGACATCACGGTGGCTCTGTCTGCTGATACATAGACACACACATGCTGCGGTGTACCCTGTTTGAGTGTGTGTGTGTGTGCGCGTCCTGCTGATGTCAGAGACACCAAGCTGTCAGTCAGATAATAAGATCACAACGGGGATGTGGCGTCAGAATGTGACACATGTGACAGCTTACAGGCAGCGGCTGGGCGTCCGCCGCGTGACGCGCTGAAGGAAGAGAGGCGCCGGCAGACGGAGAGCCGGTACAGAGGAAAGATAAACTGCAGGCAGATCCAAAGAGACTGTTCCTTTTAGCCTCCCCTCTTCCACCCGAGCCGTCCCACTCCAGCTCTCCTCCTCCTGCCCGCTCGTCTCGTCAGATCTTCACAGCTATGTCATCACTCCTCTTTTTATCTCATCATCCCGCCACTAAAAGACTAATTTGAATCACGCCCTCTCTAACTCTTTCTTCTTCACCCTCTCGGTGCCGACTCTTCCCTTCCCTCTCTTTGTTCTGCTCCTTCTCTTTCTTGATTCGGTCTCTCCCCTCCTTCCTTGCTGCTCCTCCTCGTATGTATGTTCACAACCAGATTGCTATCTGGAGCGCGGAGAGGAGTCATTAAAATTCAACAACCTTGCACAATAACTTTAAAGGCTGCTTTTTAATAAAACGCTAATGAGGAGCATTTCTTATCCGCCGCTCAGTAGTCTGTTTGTTTCTTTCTCACTCGGTTTCCAATGAACAAATGAGAAATTTGGTATATCCCAGTGGCTCCGAGTATGGGATTAATATATTAAAATGAAACACTTTTTACTTTGTAGACAACGGTGTCCTCGGCGAATGACTGTGCAGACTGCAGCGACCAAATTAAACTGTCTCCCGCTCCCTGATTGTCACATATTACCACTTTTAGCCCGATATCCCGTTCGAGAAGAATAAGATTCCCAAAAAGCAGTTTTATCACAGCATTGAGAGTCTCTGCCTTATCCTGTGCATGATTGTTCATATGTGTTTTCCTGATGATGTGTGACTTTGTGCTCATTTGTTCTCCGATCAGCAAGGTCGGTGGTTTTTAGTAAGAAGCAGCAAGGCTCTTACCGGTGACGCAGAGCTCAGCTTCACCACACTCTCTTTATCTATTAGGCAAATAACCTTTTTAATGCTCGGGCTGGCCTCGTAAATGCCTGATTAATGGTTTCAGATGCTCCTGCTTGTGTATTAATTAGCACAGTGGATGTAAAGCGGAGTGACTGGACGTAGCAGGAGAGCTTACAGTTTATAGGAGTTTGCCGGCAGTGTTACGTGCTTTTGTTTGCGGAGCAACTCATTTCACACTCTTATTGCAAATTCCCTTGATCAGCGTCTCCGGCCTGCGATGTGTACGAGCGGGGGCCGTCAGATGCTCCTCAGCTAGTTGCTCACGAGCCTTTGATCATGGCGGCAGCGCTGCTCGCTCGACACAAAAAACAGCGTCTTTACAGGAAAGCTGTGCCCGATTCGACTACTTCCTCGCCTCCTGCAGTCAGCCACGGCTGATCGTGTGCGAGCACGCTTCTGTAACGTTGAAGCATGACATCCACTGCTGACAAAGTGGTTTCGATATCTGTTGGTGTGGACTCTCGCTGGCTAGTCTAGACATTTCCTCCTACACCTCACTTCTGGATGGGGAAGAGAGTGGGACAGAGGCTTTGATGTTGTCATCCACATTAAAAAAAAAGACAAGAGCAGAGCGGGAAGCAGAGGAAGATGAAGAGAGGAAGACGCAGTGAAGCGAGGAGTGACATGTACAGTCAGCACAGGATGGACAAAAGCTTTATTTAGTTTATTACTTGTTTTTGTCTGTGTACATACAACATTCACCTCACACAGGGAGAGGAGACATATTGCACCAGATTTAGCTCCCAGCTAATTTCAAAGGAAATTTCCGAAGAGGCGTCGCCGGGAGCCACAGCGAACTAGAATGGACAGATATGCAAACAATATAAACATATGCATATGCATGCATGCAGGCGGATTAAAGAGTACAAACTGTCCCGCAGTCTCCAAATCCGGTGTGTGTTTCTGTGTGTGTGGGTGCATGTACGAGTATCCATGTGCAAGACAGTGTTTCGCTGCCGGGTTTTCTGCGCAAACGGCGGGTTTGGGAATCACTTAACTTCTGTCACTAGCTGTTATGTCTCTCCCTGCCGGAGGGACAGGGGAGGAGACAGAGGAGGAGAGGGAGAGCGACGGAGTGAGAGACGGAGATGGGAAGAGAGAGGCAACCAGGGAGGTCTAACCTGAGCTCACAGGAACGTTTCATAAAATCTTACTTGCCATCAGTCGTTTTGAGGTTTTGATGGCTTTGGGTCTCTGTTGTACACACACACACACACACACACGTCGCTTTGTTTGTCGGTTTCCTTTTGCATCGATTGCGGTTGTGAAGGTGGAGAGACGAGGGGTGCAAGGTCCAGCCTTTTTAGCCCACCACAGGAGCCCTGAGCAGGGTTAAATATCCCCCTGCTGCCGCTCTGCCTCCATCGCACTGGATCCGTGTCATATTTTGACAGAACTGCAGCTTTTGGCCGACAAACACGGACATGCTGTGACTCCACGTGTAGGCGTGTCTGTCCTGGTGCATGGAGCGACAAACACAAACACTCATGCATACAAGGGTGCCCATCTTCCTCCGTGCGTCTGTGTCACTCTGCCACCCCCACAGCAGTGCGAGTCCTGTCTCTACATCCTCCTCCTCTCATCCCGAAAGGTCAGGCCTCATCGCCGTGTCAGATGGAGTTTATTCATTCCTGCTCTCCCGCCGACGTCATTCTCACCAAGTCGACTGTCAGAGTAGGTGAACGTCGTGCACTTGTCAAAATCACATCTCCAGGATTCCTTTGCTTCTCCTCCTTTCGGAGCGACTTCCCACCCGTGTCTCCTTCCGGATGCGTCTCCCCCTTTTATGTTTCATTCTGTTGCACATTATGCATAAATGTGTGCATCCACACAAGCAGACATGGATTCCTTCATTGTTCATCTGCCTGTTTGTATTTCTGATTTGCTCGCAGGTGAGAAGAAGAAAGCATGTGATGAGATTTTCCTTAAATCCAGCCATTATCTCGACTCAGAGCTCAGCCTTTCTGGCTCTGCTGCGCATTATCTGATTGCACACAGAAATTCCTTGATGCTGCCTGTGGAAATTGGTTTGCCAGACACCGTATACATGAAGGAGAAACTGAGAGAGGGAGAGGAAAAGGAATCGGTGGCAATTAACATCACCTCTAGACCACTTAAAATCCTTTCACTCTCAGCTTAAAAACACTCTCTCCTTTCTCTATCTCTTCCCTCTCGTGGGCTCTCCCACTCCTTTTTATACCCTCACCAAAATATGAGTCTTTGAATTACCACGTTGGAGTGGAGAAGCACGGAGGGATTGCTGAGCCCATGTCTGCGCACACTCAGACGCTTGTTAGAGAGATCGCTGGTGTCAGGATGCATTAAACAGGTCAGACTGAGAGCAGCGTGATGCGGGCTAATTTAAGGCACTAAACCAAACGAACATAAATGTTTTTGCCAAATCGCCCAAAGCTATAGTCAAGACAGATTAGAGGTGGGGGCTGAGATCTAAAATTGAAACTCACTGTCAGATGTGTTACACTAAAAGCGGAAATATTACATGCCAGAAGATGCAGCCTGGCATACTTAATTACCCGTCTTGTAAAAACCTTGTTTGAAATTAACGGTTTGTGGTTGCTGGCAGCCATAATGGCTATCATTAATTCTTGTCTGCTTTGCTGTTGTGGTCCTTCAGCTCCTATTGTCCTTAAAGCGGAGGCTAATATGAGTGTAGTGTACTGGGCTTTCATTCGTGCTCTGCAGCCAATTAGAGCGACAGCAGCTCGTCTGTGTGGCCCAGTGGAGCATGTCCACGGTTCTGTCCAAACCTGACCCCGCTGCCGCTCCCTCGCCTCCCGCTGAAAACTGCGGATCCATTGCGACCGCTCAGCGCTTTACAGGCAGTCCACATCTGTGGGTGACCGTGTCAAGTGTGAGGGGTCCTCAGGGCCCCGGTGAACCACCATGCAGAAGATTTGTTGCGAGCTTTCCTTATGAGGTACATGGAATTGCGCTGTGTGTGTGCGTGCGTGTGTGCGTGTGTGTGTGCAGGTTAGGGGACAGCCAGGGAACAACACAGCTTTTCCATCGTCCAGACAAAGTGTGCTGATCAGCCCAAGTCAACAGAAACTAATACAGCGGGGGTTAGCCACAAATCCCCTCGCTTTTAGAAAGAGGGAGAGAATGAAAGTGAGAGAATGGCAGCTTTATACAACACTACAAGCCCCGCCATCCTTGTGAGGAAAGACGAGGAGAGGGAGGGAGAGAAAGAGGATAGAAAGAAAGAGAAACAGGACGGAAAGAAAGAGACGGCTGTAAAGAGTTCTGAAATGCCAGCGCGAAGTGAGCAAATGGTAAACTGAAATACATTTAAGTCTGGTTTATTGATGCGGTGGATTTGAGGCACTGGCAGATGTGAGTTCCCTTTCAACCTGCAGCACCGCCGGATCACAGGCCCAGACTCCCCAGAGAGCTACACTTTACCAAACACACCACTCAGCCATGGATCGAAATAGAAAATGAAGGATTTTTTTTCTTCATCCCGTAACAAAACGGCTTTTTGAAATAAATGTCTCCGTGTGTCTCTTTCTTGTGAGTCGTGTAGGTCAGCTACTTCACAGAACGCAGTCCGTGTTACTCTTGCTGTCTAATTCGCCTCGCATCGAGCAGCCACTCATCGCCTGTGCATTAAATCCTGACTTACATAGCACATTATAGATTTGAACAAAATGAATTAGCCTACACATTTATTTCTCTTATTCCTATAGTCTCACCTGCACATGCACCGCATTTCACCTGTGCCAACCAGCTGATAGAGAGGTGTGCAGCAGTCCAGCAGGAGCAGATGATGATTACTCTGTGTGAACAGCTCGTACTGTGCCGCAGCTGTCAGAGAATGTAAGGAAACCGTGGGGGAAGCTCACACCCACCCTCAATTACAGGCTCGCAGTGACAGCCAGCCTCTCTGCTCATCAGCCAGCCAACCCACCACCCACCCAGTCCTCAGCCAAGCCTGACTGTCCTACCCCCACTCCCGCTCAAGACATCCCCTACCTGCAGCGCTGAGCCTTACTCGCCCCTCCAGCCGCTTTCCACCTAACCTTTGCCAACTGCTTTACTCTTATCCTTGTGCTGTCAGTCAGTGTGCAGTCAATTGATAGAAAATTAAGCAAAAATTCAGCGTCGCTTGCAACATTTAATGGTTTCGGCCACTTATGGCATTTTAATTTTGCATTTTGGGGATTTTGCTCTTTGGTTGGACAAAACAAGCAATCTGAAGACATCATCTTGGGCTAATGCTAGGATCAGACAACACAGTATTGTTGTCTTTGACGGTGGTCACCATGTCAGATCACAGTGCCATGAACTCTTTGGGTGACCGGCAATACTACATGTACACCACGACCAATCACGGCACGGCTTAATTTTATGATCATGCGCAAGTTCAGCAGAAAAAAAAGAAAAGACGGAACGGCTGTGGATTCGCTCCTGGGTGGCACAGAGAGGACACTTTTCTTCTGTTTCGATGTCCCACCTGACAGCAACTACCTCAGCATCCCTCCTCCTCCTCTTCCTCTTCGCCCATGTTTGTTACCTGGCCGCGCTCTTGAGAGAGCACCTGACTGGTCAACGCTAAGGAACATGTCGTGGGAGATGTCACACTAAGTGCGCCAAGACAAAAAATTCTCACATGTTACCTTTTCATCAGGGTGTCGTAGGTGCTGCACAACCGGTCGTTTAGCACGTCAAACTACACGGGTATAGACGCCCGATTATCATTCATAAGAGAATTGTTGACATTTTATGAACAAAGTACTAATGAAAATAATCATTAGCTGCAGCCCTTCTGACATGCAAAGTTAGAACTTTGTATAATGTTGGTTAAAAGTTGATGATGTGTATTATCATGAAAATGTACACATTTTACATCACCATGTCTCTAAATAGATGCCACGTGCTGTGTGTTATTGCTGATGACCATCTACCTTAACTGCCATGCAGACTAAAAACAACGTGCAGGACTTGTGAACATTGTTTTTAGTCGTGAGTGTGTAAGCTGCTGCGTGTCAGCATGTCCAAAAGTCACCAGAAACATGAAATAGCCTTTAGACCCTCTTGTCTTAAAACTCACCCATTTATCTGGCCAAATGCGGCTCTCCTCCACCCACCCCAAGCCTGACTCCCTGACCCCTTACAGCTCCTCCAGGATGCATAGATTATCTTGTGTATGCTGAAGCTGTGTGTGTGTGTGTGGGGGGGGTCTCAGGTCCTCGTTCACCTCCACCTGCACGTCACCTTCTGCCAAACTTCTTTCTTCCTTCCTTCACCCACTCTTACAATTCAGTACTTCACTCATGTATCTGCTGCAGTTATCTCAGCCATATACAGAAGCAATACATATATACAACCCACCCATACCTATTTATACTTTTATGCTTTTTATGAATTATTTCAGATATCTCTTCCCCTTCTCTCTTATCCCTTTGTCTTTTTATTTTTCCGCTCTCCGTCTGTCACCATGCTCTCTGTCTTCTGGTTCCCTGAAGCCCTAATCAAGGCTCTCAGATGAGGCACACGGACACAGAAAAAAAGGGAGCACAGAGGCTCCCAGTATGTTCACTAATAGGGCAGAGGTTGGAGTCTGTCAGCTGTGGCCATAAAGACTTTGGCGCTGTGGCTCTGACAGCACTCGGCTTCTTCTGAGTAACCAGGAGACCCGAGTGCTAATGCAGACAGCGCTGCACGGTCACAGGCTAACTGCGAGCTGCAACGCTGGTTGGATGCGTCAAGGGCCCAAAGATGAATCCAACACTCCGGAACAAAACTATTTTTCACAGAAACCACACGAGCAGTAGGCCGCTCTTCTTTCATTTCCACTCTTGCATTCTTCTCTCCTCTTGCCTGCAACTTATCCTTCCATCACATATCCTCACCCACTTGCTGTGGCTTAAGCTCAGGTAATTTGAATATGTAGATGTGAGGTATGAATGATTAATTAGGGTAATGCAGGGGGATTCAGAGTGCTATACCTCTTCTGTGCAGATATCGAATGACTACAGCTGATTTGCATAGATCTTAACCTCATACCACCAGGGTAAACTGAACCACATAGTGCAAAGTCCACTTTGAATAAATGCAAGTGGTCAAAAAAAGGGAAAATGAGATTAAATCACCAATAAAAAGCCGACTGTTGTTCGATGACGCAGTGACAGTTTTGTCATTTCCAGCCTTTTAAACTATCCACAGCCCAAATCCTGTCACTGTGGGACTGTTGGGCAATGTCAGGGTCAACAAATGTGTTAGCTGATATATTAGCCCAGCTTATAGACATGTCACATGTATGTTACACACATGGGGTCAGCATGATCGATCATTCTGCAAGCCTCGACCAGTTTGATTTTCTCTCGTCTCTAATTGGACGCCGGGGAATCACAGTGGGCGACAGGACCTGTTGGTGCTGCAGAAAAACATGCAGCACACCCCTTCGCATGCGGAAATAATGACAGAAATCTAAGAATACACACACGTGATGATGATGAGCGATATTTCGTGTTTTAAAGAAGTCAGTGGAAAACAAAATTTGTGATTGCGACAACTGACATAAAATTTTTTTATCTCAGGGATCGTTTTCCCATTAGGTCTTTCATCAAGCTCCGTGAGAGGTTGGAGCGATTTAATCATAAATAATAATGTTGATGTGTAATCTAGTCTGTGTGCTGCTGGAGCCAGAACAATTGTCATTTAGTCAAAGACAGACCTTGTGTTGGATGTCTAATTTCAGACCACTGGAAGAAATCTCCCCCCTCTGAAAAATGTGCACAGCGACTGTAATTGAAATGTAGTCAAAGATTTTTTTTTTTTTCCCAGCTAAGTTGAATTTGATAGCCTCCAAACTGTGAGGACATTAGCATATTTTTAATTAAATCTCAGGCCGTGTTTTTTTTTTTTTTGAAGATCATCTAAACCAGCTTGTCACTTCCTATATTGTGGTATTAACTAATTATTTTTTGGCCTGACTTGTCGGTACATATTTGTCTGTTTACTTGTTATTTAACATACACCGATTCTGAACATGTCTTTTCTGCCACATGAGAAAACTTAGAGGACTGCTGGCTTCTGTGTGTGTGTGTGTGTGTGTGTGTGTGTGTGTGTGTGTGTGTGTGTGTGTGTGTGTGTGTGTGTGTGCGTGTGCATGCGTGCATGCTTGAACTGCATGTTCCTGTTATGTGTAGCAAATTTACATACCTCCTCTCAGCAAACATTTCTCAGCACGTCGTTCCCTTGACCAATCACACCTTTGCAGAATGGTTGCCATGACAGCCTTATAGCCTCAGCCTCTGCAGGGCTGCCAGATGTGTGTGTGTGTGTGTACATGTGTGTGTTTTTGTATACTTATGAGCATTTTTGTGTTTCTGCCGTAGAGGCATCGCCAGAGAAAGGAAGTGAGGAGTGATAAGGGGTTCGGTTTAGTCTTGTGGGTGTGCTGCTATCCTTATCTGTGTATGTCTGGTAACACGGCCGAGCTGCAAAGGAAAATATTCTTTGGAGATTCCCGCCGGTCTAATCGTAGCTCACTGGAGGCGAAGCAGCAAAAGCAAGCAGTTGAAATCAGTCTCCAATCATTCTCAATCAATATCTCCTTCTGCCCAGCTTCGATCAATATCTGGCTTTGTAGAGGTAACAGTCACAACTGTTTACTGCTCTATGACCTAATGAGGAGAAGTCTGAGTGTTTGCATGTGTGTGTCTTTGTGTGTGAATGTCTATTTGTAAGCATGATATATATATATATATATATATATATATATTTGCTTTCTATTTTTGTGCATATGTTTGGCCAGTGGTTATATATTTATCTGTATCTGTGTGTGTGTGTGTGTGTGTGTGTGTGTGGTGCCAGAGGCTCAGTCTGGGGTACAGCGGGGGAGACACATTCTATTTTTTTTGCCGGGCCTTATAAATGTCTAACATGGATTGAGGAAATTCTGCTTGTTTATATTATTTAGATTCATCCCACATTCATTTCCAAAGACCTGCGGTTCTCTCTGCACCAATTTGCTTCACAAATGGACATACTGGTGTACATACACACAAGTGCTCAACACACACCAACAAGTGCACGCACACACACACACACATAATGGATGTCAAAAAGATATGTTTGGTTTTTATCCCAAGGCTGGGGGGCAAGCAAAACAAATACTTAATCACACTTACACAAGTAGAGGAAAGCACATTCCTGCAAATGTACAACAACAGCAACACGTAACACACACACACACACACACACATACACACACAGAGGGCATTACTTGCATTCATTTCTTGGAGACTCACCCTGACCCTGCCCACTACCACTATCTAATCCTAACCCTTACCCTAAACTTAACACAAGTCCTCATCCTACAATGTAAGGATTTAAATTACATTGTGTTCCAATAAGAGTCCCCACCATGTGGAAACTGATTTGTCCCCACAACATCAGTAAAACAGACAAACACACACACAGGGGGAGTGAGGGTATGGGGAGATTGTGCAATGACTTGCTGGTCCAGTAAGTGCTGCAGAGGAAAGGAAAAGCACCGGAGACCGGGGGGAGGTGTGGGCACGGGGGCAGTCTGGGGTCAATTAGTATTCATAAAAGACAAATGAATCCATAGCTGCGGCCTAATACCAATTACTTTTGATCACCTAATCAATTAGAGTTGGTTAGGGTTACTGTAGCTAAATAGAAAATTAACTGCGACATTCACCACTGGCGTCGAGATGACTTTTCATCAGCCACCACATCGGACATGTTAATTTCCTCATCAAGGTGGAGAATGGAAGGATATCCACCCGCCTGGTCGGAAATGCACACTCCTGCGCACACACACATGCAGCCGCACACAGTTATTACAGGCCCTTTATTAAATATCCCTATGGCCCCTTAATAGACAAATAGCATCTGATTCTATCAAGCAGAGTATAGAGAAAGAGAGAGCGAGGGAGGGGAGAAAATTAACGGAGTCCTCGGTGGCAGAGAGAATATGCAGCACTGAGAGACAGAGCAAATGAGTAATTCAGAACTGATTGATTGTACAAGAGAGAGTGAGAAATGGAGAATGAGAGAGAGTGCAAAAGAGGAGGAGATACAGAGAGGGGGAGACAGATAAAAAGGGACCGTAGATTGCAAGAGAGGGGGAAGGAATGGTGGTGAGGAGGAGAAAATGGAAGGTGGAGATGTGGTGGATGGACAGCGAGAGAGATTCAGAGGAGGGAGAGATGGAGTGGCAGTTGCTCCCCAAACCTTTGCAGGGTGGTTATTAAGCTAACCCCTCTCTACGTGCTGCATGTCTGCCGTTGCTGCACCTTTTTCCATTACCACCCCTAACCTAGTTTAAGTTCAGCCATCGCCTCGGGCTTGTGGAAGAGGAGTGGCAGCAGTATCAGGTCAAGCCCGGGGAGGGGAAAAGCCCAGCCGTTAGTATTCCCGGAGTGTCGGCGGCAGAGAGGCAGGAGGGAGATGCAGAGGGGGGAGGAGTGTCTGGTGGGGGGCAGGGAGAGCGTGTCTGAGGACGGGGCTTTAACTTAGCTAAAACCAAACACTGGGCTCCTTCTGGCAGTGTTGCATGTGGCTTTGAACGTCACGTACATTAAACCTATAGAAATGTTTGTGGTGCTGTTGGTGGTGCATAATAGCACCACCAACAGGTCAAAGTTTTCACACATCCTCAAAATTTTCGACAGACATTTACTTTCCTCAATGGTTTATCCAAATGTCTTTGCCGACCCCCTGACTTTCCCCGTCACACCTCCAAACGTACCAAAATCCCGTGAATATTTGGTGCAGGCATTCATGCCGCCCTCAGAACGATGTGTAGTCACTTTGGGGATCTTCTGACTCATCAGGTCCAAATTTCACTTTGTCCAGTGGTCAGATACCTGCAGAGCTTATGACAAGTCACATCAGCCTCAACTGTACTTTTGTTTTGTGCTAACTGGCAAATGTTAGCATGCTAAAGTAAGAGGGGGAGCACGGTCAACGTTGCATTGCTTGACATGAACATGCATGTCACAATGTTAGAATTGTTGTGAGCGTGCTCGCATGTTGACGTTAGCATTTGGCTCAAAGGACTGCCGTGCCTGAGTGCAACCTCACAGAGCTGCTAGCGTCGCTGAGAACCAACCAAGGCCACTGCCATTGTTTCAGCTTTTACAAAGTGCTTTGAGTTGCTCGGGCATAATTGTGAAACCGTAATCATGCTTTCGTTCTCAGGAGCAGGTGTCGTAGTGAAAGTAAATGATATACATGAACAGCGAACATTGTGCAGGTATGTTCATTGTGTCCTCCTGATGTTGATTGACAGTGTAATCTGAGCGGCGTTAAGTTTCTTACAAAACGGAGTCTACTAATGCAAATTATTTGTATGCAGAATGTGCCCATTTTAACAGGAGACATGGATGCTTACACCCACCCACAGGTTTCTCATGCACTTATGCGTATGTGCGTGTGTACTGTACGTGCACATATCTGCATCCCAGTGTAACCATGTGGGAGCATGTGTGAATACTGTGGTGCGGGTACAGCTGGTGGATGTACAGTATGCAAAGAGGTGACAACAGAGCTCACTCCAGGTGGCTTTTCATACTGCAGCGTGTGGATTGGACCTCATGCTACATGTGTCACATGTGCGGATCACACCCAGACAGGCGCTGGTGTGAGATCCTCCTCATTCCTGCAGATTAATTTCTCTCTGCCCTCCATGTCTTGCCCTCTCTCTAATTTGTCTCTCCCCTCCTTCCCCTCTCCGCCCCCTCCTCCCTCTGTGTCTTTGAGGCCAATGGCCGAGACAGGCTCGCACGATGCAGTATTGATGTGGACGGTTAGTTAGCTCTTCCTCCACATATAGTCCTTCCTGTCTAATTAGTGTCGAAGGAGAAGAGCCTGTCACTGTGTGTGTGTGTGTGTGTGTGTGTGTGTGTGTGTGTGTGTCTTAGCCTCTGCTCTCTTATCTCAGAGCTCTCATTAACCAGGCTTTGTTTTCCTTAGCTTCATTAGCATTCCCATGACAGCAGCTGTTACCTCAGCGCTAGGCTAAATGCTAAATGGTAGCCATAAGAAGTCAGTCTGCCCCTTTCCTTTAACATGAGCCTGCTTACGTTGTCTGAGTGTTTGTAAGTGCAGCGACACAGCTCTCCTAATGGCTCTTCGGCAGCGGGTCGACATACCAAGTGCTTGCTTTAGCTGCTCTGCTTTAAAACTGCAAGAGACAAATCATCTCTCCTGCAGAATATGTTGAATGTGCTCTCACCTTTGGGTGAGTCCAGTCTGTCTGTGCCCATGAGGAATCCTGGCTACTCTATTAGCGGGAAGCAGCATCTGCACAGACGTGTTTCCTGAAGGTGTAAGACACTCTGCAGTTTCTAATATCACTCCGTGGCCGAAATGCAGAGAGAAAACAGACGAACAGATGAGGAAAGCGGCAGGAGGGCAGCTGATCCAGGTACAGGCGTGGGGGAGGTGGAGGCAGAAGGAGCGGGAAAATGGAAAATAGATGAGCATAGCAGGAGGAATGGAAGGGGGTGTAGGAGGTTGTTTTAGGGGTCCCAGTATATGTTCTTCATTATGATGAGGTATTCTCTGGAGAGCTTGCGGTGAATCAGGGGGAGATATGTAAAGGAGACCAGGCCGTGACAGGACACCTGTGCTTAGGTGACGCAGGAGCGAAGAGTGCAACTACCATCCATCCGTAATGATCACCATGGAGACCGTGGAGAAGAACATTCAGCAGAACCCGCCAGAGTCCCAGAGGATGGGTTCAAAGGCCAGACGCTCTGCATTTCCTCCATCCATCCTCTCCCTCCATCTCCAACTGACACACTCGCCAAGCCACCACACATCCCCCCGAATGATAAACGGCACTACACATTACACGCACGGGTCCTTACCCGAAACCCGCCGCCAAGGGACCATAATGGTTTTCCCCATTAACGTTGTTGTGTGTGCTGTTTTACTGTATTTTAGGCCTGCACATGAAAGCCAGCTCACTTTTACCCAGATTTTAGCTGGAGACAAGCAATCCATCACAGAGAACGTTTAATTTCACTTCATCTGCAGATGATGCAGTAGATTTCCCGTGTTCATTTCGGCAAATTCTCCCACAGTACGTTCGCCCTCATCAGAAAAATTGTGATAATGCAGAGTCCAAAGTTGCGCTTCACATTTCTCTTTGCAATCATATTGTCCACCATATCCTGTCTGAAATGATAACACCTCCACCTCCCGCAGTCAGAAGATGTTATATTGAATCCCTTACGCTTGTATATGCTGTTTGTTTTTGTGGATATGGTCGATGTTTGCACTGTGTGATAAATTACAGCGTTTTCTATGTTGCACATCTACAGTGAGAAAGGCCAAAATGTCAGATAACATGACGCTGCACAGTGATGAGTCCGGAAAGTTATCATAGCAGCAATCAGTTTTTCATCAGTACAATGTTACACTGTACACGCTACAAGGTATTCCTCCTGCTATGTGCGGTTTTATGGATTTGATGGCCAGCGCACTGAGTCGCTAGCTGCCAGATTGCGCTATGACACAAGTTGCGCAAGGGTCAGCGTCTCGATCGCCCTTTATTTTGTCTTTTTTTTAGCCGGAGCTGTCTGTCTGCCGCAACAGCGCAGTGGTCTCACAGTAATGATTGCGGAGACTGCGTTTTTTTGAACACAATGCTATTGTCGGTTCAAATGCAGCAATAAAACGAAGCCAAAGGAGCTTAATGGGAGGAAAACCTTCAACCATCTGAAACACTGTTCCATGTCAGCTTCACTGAACGTGTGAGTGCCTCGCAATCAAAGAGCCGGGGCTGCTGCAGACTCACTATTTTGTACCGCCGTTAAAAAAATAACAGAGAAATCTGTTGGAAGAGACAGAGATTCTTCAGCAGACAGTAGACTCAATCATCCATGATGTAATGTAGCCACAAGACATGTATTTTGAGTAAGGGCTGCTCCGCGCTCTCCGTCTCCTCCGTCAGATGACTATTACTCAGGGATTGAGTGCGGTGAGACAGATGTGAGTAATTATGCAGAAAGCTGTCATACCTTCTATCCATCCTTCCTCAACGTCTTCTTCCTCTCTCCCCTCCCTCTCCCACTCTCCCCATCAGAGGCCCGGTGCTTACATATCCTTGCAGAGGCTGAAGTGGTCATTATTCACAGCTCAGGCCATGTCTGTTTGCTGTGAAATAGCTCACATTGTGCTAACATGCGTTCAGGAACGCAATTAGCATAGTGATTAGCATAGCTATTTCACATGTTAACCCGTCAAAATGCTCAGGCACCTCTCTCAGGACCCCCGCGGTCAGTCCCGACAATTCACTCATAATGAAAAGGCATTTCCATCATGCACTCATTCCCCTGTGAGGTGGAAATAAAGCAAAAGGGAAAGTGTGTCATAGTAAGAAAATCATCAGAAATTCCTTTTTTCCCCCCCCTCCTTTCTTTTCTTCTCCGCCCCGTCCATTGCAGCATCACGCCGTCTTTATCTCAGTAACAGTCGGGCCTTTTTGTCCACAGTCCATCCCCAAGGATCCATTCACTAAATGGAGAGGCCCCTCTCCCTGATGGATTTACACAAACGTGCACGTGGAGCGCAAAGTCGCAATATAATAATGTTATTTCAACAGCATGGCCAGTGACCCCTCTAAAGAGGATCCCGACTGTGGCTGTATACACATAACCTTAATAATTCACTCACACACTCCTCTCAAACACACACACACACACACAAAGGAAAGGTCTAAATAATTTACAGAGAGAGACGTCTAGCCCCTAGCATGAATAAGTAAGAGGCAGCCCACTGGCCAGTTGTGGCCCTCTCACAGCTCCTCTCTGACCGCATACACAGTTTAATCAGCTCATAAATATTGCACTGCTTGCTTACTTGATAGCCCCACTAATTCTGTATTCAATTTCGTTTTTCATTTAACCACATCACTTAGCGAGTCTACAAATTGTGGTGTTAAGAGACAGAGCGGAGCTACTTTTTCACATGCATTCGAACAACGGAAATGTGAGGAGACGCACGATGTTTAATTCATCGCCGCCGTAATTAGAGGCCTTTAACCTACAGTGCGCAGCTCCCACTGTATCTTCTGATTTGTTTTATCCTTCAGTCGGGTTGTTTGTTCTTTCCCTGCCTACCTTCTCTTGTTATTGTGCCTTTAAAACCTCTTTACCAGCTCTAACAAGTCCCAGCTCGGCTGTTCACCTTCTATAATTCAATTCCACTCTTCCACTACACGCTGCACACACACACATAACCACCAGGGGCTTTTGTGAATTTATTTTACGTTTTGATTTCATCTGTATGTGTAACTAAACTTATTCACTCTTGGTTTTATTGCAGTCTCTTATTCTTTCTTGTGTTTTGCTCATAAAAACTCTCATTTATTTACTTTCTTATTCATGTAGCTATCGGTTTGGCTGAAGTAGGTGTGATTTGTTGGGAAATGTACTAGATATAACTCCAATATGACCAATCTACTGATTTAATGATTCTTAATGGAGTATCAGATTGGGGGTTGGGGGGCTCAGTGGTGAGATAAGAGAGATACTACTTTTATTGTGTGCTCCTATTATTACTGTGTAGAGGCAGAAATAATAACCCCCATTTATTTATTTAAAAAAAAGACAAGAAAGCACCTATCATCATCATTGGTCATAGAAGAGCAGTGTAGCGCAGATCTTTAGTTTAATAAACCAAATGTGGGTTAAGCAAACTACAGCTGCAGCTAAGCGACACCACAAATTGATTAAATTGATTTAAAAAAATGCTATAAATGAGAAATTAGTTTGTATTTGAAAGAAAGAGAAGTGATTTCAGGATTACTGACCAAATACTCTTGTGGTGAGCGTTCAATTAGAAACAGAGCTGAATACGTGATAATAATAAATTGTGGTCAGTGTGTGTGCAGTAACCGTGGTTTAAGGACCGGACTGCAGGAGCTGACCTGTGGCAGACAGTGGAGGTATCACACTCAAATCGTAGCACTCATTGTTTGTGGAGCACTGCTGAATTCAGCCGGGTAAAATGATACCAAACACATTACAGGTAAACCCAAGTACGATCAATTTACTGCAGCCACAGGCGCGAATGGAAAAAATCCAACGAATGAATGAAATCATGCATAATTCTGCTAACAGCGTTACTGAAATGCCTTAATTAACTATCCCACAGAGATTAATGAACTTGGTATCAATATATTGTTTTTTTTTTCATTCATAAAAGTTGCGTCTTTAATTACACTGTACATTTCCCTAATTAAATCCTAATTCTAAAGTATTACAATACATACAGGAGACATTTTGCACAACACAACACTTTAAATTAGAGTACATGTGCAGGAGTGTCGATTTGAGTTGTAACTGCAGGGATCTGATCCAGGGGTTGTACAGCATGGAGTGAGGGAGGTCCTGGAACATGAAGTTCATCACAGAGAAAGTGATGGACTGACTGTCTTTGATAAAGTTTGTCACTGTTGCATCGTGCAAACCATATTTTACCGCACCTGTTAGTCTCAACATTTGTGCTGACTGTCTCGGAGGTCAAGGAAAACTGTGTTTTCCTGCCGGGAGTTTCGTTACTGTCTTCTGTTCCTACCAACTATCACGTATTGGTGTAACTCTGTTTCTGCAATGCTCCAGGTCTGGGGAGGGTAAAAGCAGTAGGAGACTGTAAAAATGTAGTAGTGCTGCAACAATAGCATGATCCTTGAAGAGCTTCCCACCCACAGATGAGAGAGAGCTCAGTCAAGCCAGAAGCGGCGCTGCTGGGTGTTTAACGCATGTCTATGTGGTGATGGGCGAGTGTGTTTTCCCCTGAAGCACCAGGATGTCCAGTCGTGCTGTCGTGTAGCTGTCTTTACTGAGTATAACTACTGTTCAGACTTACCTCCAATTACACTGGCACCTTTATGGTGGATCATAAGGGAGGCATATGTGACCCATTGCATTTCTGTTATGGTGCATCACATCACAGTCATTCCACTTCTCAGTGTGACGAGAGGAGGGGAAACAGATTCAGAGGTGGGTCAACAGAGAAAATCTGATTTTTCTGTCCCTCTCAGCAGGAGCTGCTTCGTTCTCCTGCAGTTGCTTCTGTGGCTCTGCAACTGTGTCATATTGGTAGTAATTAAACTGTCCATTAAGTCAGTGATGCAAAGGCCTCAGGAGCCTGGATCCTCACGGCATCCTTTGCTCCTTTCATAGCAGAAGCTTTGAAAGCAACTAGGATGAAATACTGTGATAATTTCAGGTAAAATTGGGTTAGGGAATATCTGTATGCATGCACAATCGCTAAAGCAAGAGGACTATTGAGAGAGCTCGAGGAAAAAAGGCGTGAAGGAAGAGTGGACACGGAGAAGCAAAGAAAAGTAAATAGAGAGAGGAGAATAGCGGGAGAGGTAAAGGGGGGAAAGAAAGCGAAATAGCGTAAACCGCTGAGCACAGGGTGCTGCATGTCGGCAGGTATCAGGGGGAGTATTTGGTGGCCAGGAGCCAGTATGAGTGAGATGAGGGGAGGCGAGCCTGCAGAGCCAATAAATTACGGGCCTTCAAGCTCCACTTTACATTAATGGAATGTGCAGCGCTGTTCTCTCCAGCCAGCCGCCGAGATTAAAGAGTAGGGAAATGGCTGTGGACAGGCTCTCCCCAGCCCGGCCTCTCCGTGTGATATGGGCCTTCAGAAACCCACAGAGTGGCCCCGTGGTGCACAGGGCCAGAGAATCAGCAACGGCTGCGCGTGGAGGTCTGGACAGCATTTTAGTCAAGAATCCATCCCAGCGAAACCCACAAGGTGTCCTTTCCTTGTGCTGCCGCGCCAGAAAAGGTGTTTTTTTTTTTTTTAGACTAACGGCAATAATGGTGGAAAATCCTCACTTGGGTTGTTTGTGTGCAATACTGTATTAAAGATCAGTTTCAGGGGAAGTCAACCTGGATACAGCGTGGCACTCTGAAGATTTCTTCCAGATTATGTGGGATAAAGTGTGCGAGTATGAGAGAATGGTTGAAGCATATCCACCTAAACCCTTCCCTCTTTCACAGCCCCTAAACCCATTACCCCACTATTCATCTCTCAATTGAACTGTGCCACCGCTGTGTCTCTGCCTGTCTCCTGGTGCTTTTAGACTTGTTTGATGGAATCAGATGCATCTGGCAAGATTCAATTAAAATGCCGTTGCCTTTCTTAACTACTTCTCATCGCTCGCGTGTCTCCTGCCAGTCTTTTAAAGTGATTACACACAATTATTTCAATTAGATGTCAGGAAGCAGTGCCATCATCATCAGACAGTAATCAGGTTGTGGTGGAGCTGTGGGAGACAGAAAGCGACAGCTCCTCTCATTCTCTTTCATTAAAGATGGAGGAGAACATTGCTGAGGGTTTTAGCGTCTCTTTTTTTAATTTTCCTCTCATTTTTCACAACGTGGCACACTAAGAAACACAGAAAAATCCACCTTTTGCACCCCCTGCAAGCTGTTCTCGTCTCTGCTAATGAATGAAATCAGTTTCTGGATCTCTTTCTGAGGGACGGCTGAAGATGAGGGATTGGGGGAGACATGAAGGAAGAGCAGGACCCCTGTTGTCTGCTGGACAGAGTCAAATAGAGCCGGAATAAAGGGTGATTATACAGGCAGTCTTCTGGTTATACTTTACAGTAAGGCGCCATTCAAATAATATGTGAGACAATTCCTGTCATTTTGCTGAGAATTACAATCCTTTATCATGTTTAGTCAAACTCATCCTGTTTTTTTAAGTTTTAGTTGACTAAAAAACTAAAAAAAAAGGAATTTTAGTGTCATTTTAGCCCAGTTTTAGTGATCAGATTATGTTGAACATTTAAATCAATCTAGTCGAGCCAAAACTTTGTCATTTTAGTCAATTTTACTTCACATAAGATTTTCTCTTATCAGTATCCGATGAAAAACACAGGTTGAATGATGAAAAATGCAGCTCTGCAGAAAATGTCCGGACTATTGGTCTGATGGTATCAATTTAAGGAACACATCCAGACATGCAACATGTTCTGATTTGGAGATTTATTTCGAACCGACACAATTCAACAGCTGGCCTTGGGCCCAGTTCTCTCTTTAGCACTATTGTAAACCAGTGAGAGTGCACAGACAATAAAACATTTTGAAACCAAAATGAAAATGGGGCCAAATATCACCTCGTCTCCCCCCCCCCCCCCCCCCCCCCCCCCCCCCCCCCCCCCCCCCCCCCCCCATTCCCTGTTATTGTCATTGTTAACTTTAACTTGCTTCCTGTAAAACAATTGATGTTCCTCCGAGTCCCGACCGCTCACTGCATGCTGCTGGTGTAGAGCTGATACGACACAGGAAACACAACAGACCGTAATGTTTTGTCTCCTTATTTCAATGAAAATAATGAGAGATTTTGGGAAAGTTTTTTTATTTTTTAAACCACATTTAGTTTTGTCTTTTTTTCGTCAGCGATATTGCGCGTTGATATAGTCACAGTTCATGTTTAATGACATCGCAGTCGCCTCGTCGTGGTCATGGAAAAAAGAGGTTGAACGTATTTCATCGCAGTTTTTGTCAACACTGCTTTAAACAGGAGCTTCTTCCCTTTCTCCCTTTACGTATTTGCAGTCTTTCCTGCTTTCTTTCCATGTAAAACAAAGTACATACAATTAATTAGAACTTCACTTTCTGACTACTTTACCATTCAGGAAGACCTTCTTCCTCATGTTAATCAGAGGGGGTTCGTGAGTTGAGCTGTTAGCGGCTGGTCATGGTGCTCTGTGTTTCTGTTATACTGTCCTTGAGGGGCGGAATATGCTATAGGAGCTCCCACGGGACTGAGGTATGGTAGCAGAGCGAGCGCCGGAGCTGCCGGGGCTCCATGTTGTGATAACAGAGGCTTTGCAGGAGGAGACACACGCAGCATAATGAACAACCCGGTCGCCCACTGCAGCACATGCAAACACACATTTACACACAAACTCAGACGCACACACACGTGCGCCCATATAAAGGCCATGTTCTTCTATAATCACGTCTTTCCCTCGCTGCAATATTTTCACACAACATTATAATCAACAAGTGTGCACACATGGAAAGTGCACACACATACACGATTGTGAGGCAGCCCAGCCCTCTGCAGCAGCACATGCTTGGCTGCTTAGCCGAGGCCACGCTGACTGCATGTCTTACAGGAGCATCAGTATGCTGCGAGCATGGCCCTGTGTCTCCACCGCTCTCCTCTCCCTCCTTTCATCCACCTCTCCTTTATGCATCCCTCTCAGCTCTCTGTCTTACCTCCATCACTCTCCCCCGTGCTTGCTTGGCTCCGGTACTCCCTCCACTCCTGATCTCTCCCTCTTTGAGTGTAAAACAGAGCCAGATTTGGGCTACTTATCACTACAGGGCTGTTTGTGTATTCGTCCCTGTACTGTATTTTCAGAATCCTTATCTCATCTTTGAATTGTGTGTGTTTTCCTGTCCTCCCTCATATTCCACTTGTCTCGCCACTTCATCTCTCCCTGGTCCCACTCCTTCGCCGCTTCTTTGCGTCACTGCTGGCTGTGCTTTTGGGTTTTCTTGTCCAAGTGGGGGAGCAGTGCGCTAGGCTAATTATACCGTTAGGATCCAGCCATATTGGCTAATGTTGTTTTTCTGCTTCTTCTCTCTGTTGTATTGTAGCCAGGGGACGGGTCCATTAATTGCCCTTCTGATGGCTGTCATCATGCACACCCCTCTATGTCCAGCACAGAGGGGGTAGTGTGCGTGTGCGTGCGTGTGTGTGTGTGTGTGTGTGTGTGTGTGTGAGTCTCAGTGGGTGTCTGATGGGAGGGTGCTCAAGTGTGGAGGACTCATCATGGGTTATTAGGAGCATGCAGGGGGGCCATCAAGCATGAGAGATGGAGAGATAGATGCAACAGAGAGATGACGAGAGAATCAGTCCTAAAGCAAAGTAGTGCTGGTCTTTAAAAGAGACTCAGAGTCTCCTCTTACTGCTATTTTGGCAGTTTTGGATAAACTTTTATCGCTACGAAACACCAAACTTCATAAAGTTTGAGGTTTTCTATGAGACAGATTAGACTGCTCTTAAAATGCAGTCCTACTCTTCCCATAATGCAACTCTGCGGCATCTTTTTGTCAGACCTTTCCGTCACCGAGCCCAAAGCTAACCCTGCTGTGACTTCTTCAGGGTCGTTCTCTCAGGCGTTTAAAAAAGCTCCTTCCCAAACAGAAGACGCTGTTCAACTGTTTTCACCGGCTCAGCAGTATCGCCCAAGACTAGCAAATTGACTGTGACATTAAAAAAAAAAAAAGAAAACGGTGCAGTGCTCCTTCAAATTAATGTGTTTTCTGTCAAAGAGGCGTTTGTGGAATGAATGAGTGGTAGCATGTGGCGTTTACTGACAGGGCGGATTGCATTGCACTCTGACACACACATAATACACATACAGCACACACACAGGTTCCTCATTGCCCCCTGTTAATTTCCTGCGAAGCATCCTCACAGCAGAAGACAGATAAGGATAAAGCGTAAGAATCTAGACAGCCTGGTACGCCATGATTAATTCATCCCATATTCTGCTTCCCTCGAATGAATGTGCAGTTAATATTTAATATTCCTGCGCTTTTTCACATGATTGCAACATGATTATCAGAGGGACACAAACAGTAGCGCTTGTGCATGTTTGAGAGGTGAGAGAGGGGCCAAGAGAGAGAGGCTGTGTGAAAGCGAGTGGGTGAGATCGCACGTTTCGCAAATTGCGCTGTTACTACTGTTTGTGCTTACCAGTAGTGCTAATGTGACACTTGAGTAATTGACATTGAAAACAAAATGAGATTGAAAGATGCAATTAAAGAGAGACAACAGGAGATAACTGGAGGAGGAGAGAGGCAGCGGCAGCATTACCATACGTAGCTGAGCGTGGGGGGTGAAATGTGTGCAGACGCCGTTTGTTGTTGTGCATCTAAGCAGCGCAAGAATAAACACAGAGTGCACCTCTAGTTTTATTTTCATGCTGTACGGAACAAGAAATGCTTTTTTTTTTTGCTCATGAAACACAGCAGTGAGGAACTAGGCGGTGTTTGCAGTCTATACATTAAAGTCTCCCTTCTGGAAACAGGCGCATAAAGGAAACGCATATATAGGAGGAGAGAGCAGACAGATTTCATATCACATGATAATACAACTGGAATGTTATTATTGTTCATAATTGGAGCCTTTAATAAGCCTGCTGTGAGGTCATGGTGTATTAATGGTGTCTATTACAATAATTCAGATTCACAAAGAAATGGACACTCCTGATAAGCTTCTATAATATTAGACTAGAACACCCCCCCAGACCACACATACATACACACTCACACACACTTTGCTGCCTATATTATGTTGTAATTATGCTTCTGTGAAGATACGCATAGACGTGTGTGCAGATGTGCATTGAGGCCGGTCTTATGGCTCAGCCAGCACAGGCAGGCTGTGAAGCTGACTTGCTGACCTATAAAATCTCCATGCTGCTTGTGGCCCCAGCGGGTGCAGAACAAGCTGATTGGTTGATTCCTTTTGGGAGACAAGTTTGCAAAGCAACACAGGAACTGGACTTAGCTTAAACTTGTAAGTCTTAGAAGAGCCGCCACAACTTCTCCAAATGACACCAAATGTATGTTCGCTGACAGAGAAGCAATGTTTCTGTCCACACACACACACACACACACACACACACACACACACACCAGACAGTGCCATGTTGTGGTACTATTGTGATGGTAATGTGAAGTAAGAGCCATAAGACTGATGGAGAAGTTAATTAGAGTCCAGGCCAGTCATCCCCACCTTCTGACCCATTTCCACCCCTCCCATCATCCCTCTCTACATCTCCCCTTATCTGTCATTCACAGTCCCACCACTGCTAATAAGCTTATTCTCTGCCATACATTATGTCTGCAGATGTACCTTTTTCTCCGTACAGTGCAGCTCGGCTTTTTTTTCCCTCCACCAGAAAGCGAGAAATGGCTGCTCGCTCCCACCATGTCTCCAATTAGATGCCCTTCTATTCATCCTTCTGTCATTTCTCCCTCGTCTCTCTGTGCTCTTGTTTCTCCCGTCTGCCGGCGTTGGAAGCGGGTTGTAAAACAGGCTGCCTTATCCAAATGGAGACAAGCCCTCTGCCTTACTGAGACAGAGTCACATTAGCCTCTTTAGTCTGCCTGTGCCAGTGCATGCGTGTGGCCCTGTGTGTGTGTGCGCGCGCTGTGCCTATGTGTGTTTTGAGGCTGTGTGTGACATTAGCCTCGCAGTCACAGGTAATGATCTCATCTCCCCGCTGGTGACTAGAGGCATACAAAGAGAATTACACACACACACACGTACACACACACTGTGGGAAAGATGGGGAGCAGAGATTGGTATTGTAATGGTACTCTAATGGGCTACCTGACAAGTGCTTCTTCTTAATGCTATGACTCTCCCCCCCTCCCCGTTTCTCCCTCCTCCAGGTGCATTTTCCGTCTTTGAGGAGCAGTGATATGGACACCAGGTGTGGTGACGTCCAGGTATGTATTCAAGTCTCAGTGCACCTTTTTAAGCACACCTTCTTTTGAATAATGCCGCCCTGTCATATCACATCATAACTTGGAGAACAGCTGCTGTTATGCTAAATCTGCTGCTGTTAAACTACATGTATGGCTGTGTCTTGACTGTATAGTGCACTATATTCAACATGCTACATTTTTGCAGTGGTTAGCACTGTGGCCTCACAGCAAGAGGGTCCTGGGTTCGATTCCCAGCTGGGGAAGGGCCTCTCTGAGTGGAGTTGGCATGTTCTCCTTTTGTTTGCGTCAGTTTCCACTGGGTGCCATCAGTAGGCCACGCTTGGAGGGGGAGGGTGAGCAGACAGGTCTTCAGCCGGTTGCGATCTGCAGCCTCACTGCTGGATGCCACCAAATCCTACATGCTGGACCTTTAACTTAATGTATGGATGCAGAAATGACCTTTGTGTAGCTCTACATCTGTCAGTGACGCCCATGATTAATCTCAATTTACTGCTCACTATAAAGTATTTAGCGCCTTTATGGGCATAGTGTGTGAATAGTGAAAGGGTGATTTCGAGCAGTACACAGAGCAAATGGTGACAGAGTGAATAGATTGCAAAAGATACACAGCAGTCGTCTTATTGCTCATCACATTAATCACATAAAAACCTCAGTAAATGCACAGAGAGACAAAGCCGAGACAAACCAGGGGGCCGCTGAGGCTGCAGCGAGAGAAGAGCGCTGCAAACTCTGCTCCAAGTGTGTTGTTTTCAACCTGTTGCATTAATGAAAAAAAATGCTAATTTATATATCAGCCCCTGCTTTTAAAAATCAATTCTGCATTGTCAGATTAAACCATACTTTGATTTGGTGTTGTGTTGAGAGGCCAAGATAATCTCATATGGCTTCAATTAGCCCAACCACCCTCGCTTAATAGACTCAACATTTGTTTTGCTTTGAATCCTGCAGCCCATCCACCCGCTGTCAGATCAGTTTTGTTTTTTTTTGTTTTTTTCCTTTAGCTCTGAACAGCCTCTCCACCCCACAGACGCCCCACAGACACACTATGATGCTCTTATATTCCTGCCTCTCTTTTTCTATTTATACCCACTGAGATGAGCAATGAGCCCCAGGCAGCCCTCACTCACCAACCCGAACACACATAGACACAGAAACACACTTTCACTCAGACACACACACACATGCTGTGAGTTGAGGCTGAGGTGGAGGTTAGAGGGTTTCATCAACAGTGTGTCTGACCATATGAACTAATGTAATGCAGTTAGCTGTATTGTCAAGCCTCAGAGAGCACGACGAGGACCGGAGTTCCCGCTGCGTCCTTGCTTTCAGCCTTGTGTTTGGGCATTCAGCTGCCCGGCCCTAAAGGGAAAATCCACTCCAAAACCAACAACATCTACTGCTCAGTCTTGGTTTGCAAACATGAAAATGTGACAAACAAGAGAGTCAAGAAAGTCTTGGCAGAGTCATGAAGAGACACATCCCAAAGCAGCACTGTGACAGTAATTGGGATGATTTTATCAGGCTGTGGGCTTTTGAGTTGGTAGCTGTTATCAAAGCAATTAAATTAAGTATTTTTTTGGAATGTAAACACTTAAGTAAGTTTCATACGGAGCTGCAAAGTCACAACTTTTTTTCCTAATCATTGCCAAGGAAGCAGCACGAGAGAGCGAGTGCACAGTTCAATACCCACGTCTGTTTGAAGGTGGATTTGTGAGCACTAATTACCTCCAGCAATCAAACAATTAGCGGTGAGCCGTTAACCTGACCTCAGCCAAAAGGTGAGTTTATCACATTAAAAACATGCCTGGACACATCCACCTGCACATATCCAGACATACAGGCCGGCACACACACACACACAGGAGAGCTACTGGAGTACTACTGAACTGTAACCGAACCAGTTAAAAATGGATGAAGACAACATCAATGAGAAACAGCCCTTCTTGCATTATTTACAATATTGAGAATACACTGAAAGTATGTCAGCTTGACTTGTTCCACCTCTTCTGCCCTCTTTTCCCCTTTCTCTTCCTCCCAGTCCTGCCATCACTCCCATCTCCTCCCACCCCCCCACTTAGGTTGAGTGATTCATAGAGTTTACCAGAGGTCGAGCAGGGTCAGTATCATAACTCCTCAGTCCAGTGGAGCAGAGGGTAGCTGGGAGGGAGCGCAGTGTACAGCAGAGCCTCTTATCAGCTCCTCAGTTCACACTGATGCATGATTTTTGTATTTGATTTGCATGCATAATGTGTCGTGTCTTTTTCACATCTACGAAATGATAGGGTGCATTGAATGGGATGGAGGATGCATAAATGTCTCTGCAAATATTAGAGGTCTAAAGTTTGAATTTACTCCATGTTGCATGATTGATGCTCTTGCACAAAAAAGGTAATACCTGGCTGTAGTTATATTACAGGTCTCTCAATCCAGTCTTGTGCCCTATTGTGTGTTTGACATGATATGTAACACCTTTATAGATAGAAAATTCATGAACAGGGAATAGAGAAAAATATGAGAAACATCGTGGGTCTTCCTCTGAGGTAGGGATGGGGACTAGGTCGATGAGAGGGGATGTTCCAAGCTTCATCATGGGAGCAAAGTTTCATGGCCAGGCAGAGTACAGAGGCGACAGAATCAGCTGCGAAACACGTATCTTAATTGATCTCACAGCATCAAGTGTGCAGCCCATCTCAACCACCAGAGATACTGTCAGTGTTTATGTTCTTCAAGACGGCACCAGGTGATTGTTCTCCACAATGCCGTTCTTCGATTGTGGAAATGCCTCGCAGTAGTTAGTTTCTACCCAAATGTAGCGCAAATTTTAACAGAATGTCCAGAAAATTGGCAAAAGGCAATGCAAACTAATGTGCGTTTTCATTCATCGCTGTTAATGCGCCTGCTAGGAGTTGGGGGAATCGAGATGAACGGCGGCTGTGCTGCTTCTGCACTCGGGCGCCATTAAAGTGTCGAATAAGGGAATGCAGCAAGATATGTCAGATCTCAAACAGTAGAAAATATGATGCAAATGTGGTGTTTGTGTTTGTTCTGTGTATTAATCTGAGGAAGGTTGCTGTCTCATCAGTCCTTTCCTTCCCATCATTTTTCATCTCTTTAGTAACAAGTGACATTTAAGTCACATGCTTCATGCACGTCATGATTTATTCACTACCACTGAGTCTAAATTTGTTTCCATTGCACTTTGGCGCATTTTATTTTCATGTATTCACCAACTTTTCCACCTCAGCCAAACACAAAGACTTTATTTGGAGTTTTCCTGTTTCCACTCAGGTTTTTTAATGTGCAAATTGAAAATGGGCATAAAGACAGCCCTAACCCAGGTGGATAGACACACAGTTTGTGTTGTAGTAAATTATGTCCTGTAGAGCACAGGGGTAGGTAACTGTTTGGCCAAAGGGACCTGCAAGCAACAAAATATAATTCAACATGTTCATCTGTATGTAATGCTTTACATAGACAAACACATTTGCTTTTGCAACATTAAATGCTTAATTATTGAGTCACTGCCTTCAGTGGTAAATGACTGTTTTCCTCTTGTAACTGCACCGGCTCCTGCAAAAGCACAAAATTAATAAACAATAAATAGATAAGTAAAGCAAATCCACAAAACTGACGCTGCCAAACAAAAACGAGAAGAAAATTAGAGTTTCGTCGACAATTTCTTTCTTGCAAAAAAAAGAAAATCAACAGTTGCTAATGTTGGTGCTAACGTTATCACCGCTGCCTCCTGTCACCTCCAGTAAGACCCTGTTAGTTTTTTTTCTGCTAATAAGCTCCTTTAATTACTTCTCAGACGCAAATTATGTTCCTATTATGACACATGTACACATCCACAAAATGCTTTAGGATTACTTTAGATTAATGTATTTATATGATTGTTTTGTCTCATATTTTTTAATAACAGTTGTCTTTGGCAGACACTGGCGCCACACCACCACTTGCTATGGGCACATCTTGCAAGAAGCTCTGCAACTGTTATTCATTATAGTCTATGCAAAACCGCTGGATGGGGATCAATACATCATCATAAACTGTCACACAAGTAATCTTTTAAAGACTTGCAGGGAAAACCAGCGCTGCAGTGACATGTGTGATCCAGTTGGGTTTCTATTCAGAGTGGTGCAGAGTGTCAGGGCTGAGAGAATACAATGAGTTCAGACTGGCAACAGATCTCACCGCGGCGCTCACACTGAGGTGGGATTAGATACCCTTTACTTCCCCTCTGCGCTAAGGGGAAACTGTGTGATGTGTGTGTGTGTGTGCGTGTGTGTGTGTGTGTGTGCATATGCACGAAACGTGTTAATGAAATATGATGAAATATGATGGATCCTCCCAGAGGCAAAAGCCCTCAAAGTTACACATCCTGATGAAAGCATAAACATGTGTGACATTTCAACAGCACATCTTTATATCTAACCCCCTGCGGGGTTAAAGCACACACACACACACACACTCACATGTACACACCAGCTTCCCCTCTCCTCTACCTTAACCAAGTACACACACGTCAACCTGTCACCTAGATTTAAGTTGCGATCCTCCTCAGGAGTCTCTCCCTCTCTGTCTCGCTCTCACTTTATTTACATGTGAGAATGCAGTAAGAATGGCCTGTCACATTGTCAGAACTCAGCTCAGAACTCCTCTGCATGTCTGTGTACATACAGAGTTTTCAGATTCAATATATTTCCTCTCTCATAAACCATCTCTCCTTATCTCCGCATGCTCTTTCACTCCCTTCGCATCTGTCAGGCACTTGATATCCTGATACATCTGAGTTATTGAAGAGTGGCATGCTTTGATAGCTGCGGTTATGCTGTGATATTCCGTCTTCGGAGGGTGGGGGTCCAGCTCCACAGCTCCGTTCCACCTGCCTCAGCCCTCCCTCCCTCTCTAGCTCAGTCACTCTTTGCGACGTACTCGCGCATCCACAGGCGACACCCTGGTGTTCGTAGCTAAATGAGCGGTGTGGGAGACTGTGGGTGAGACAGGTCACCGTGAACTTGTTTGCGCGTTGGGGTCAAAGCTAATCTCATTCCCGTCTAGATGCGTCTCTCAAATTCACCTCCAGACGTATTGACGCCTTTTCAGAGGAGACTCTGTCATTTACAGGCGTCAAACTAATGTCATAATAATGTCATGTGACTACAGTCAGACGTATTTGAGCGTAGTATGGAGGGATGAGATCTGGAGCAAACGGTTAATAGTTAAAGCTTTTAATGAGGTGCAGCAACCATCAGAGCAAGAGGAGGCCGTGAAAATGTTAATTTGCCTGCAGCTACTAGCTGCGTCTCATAGGATAGACAGGTCCTAAGCATTCTTGTACATCCAGCCAATGCCACACACAGCATAGAATTGTACGTACATCATAAAAACATCACTGAAAAGGAGATGACTTCATCTTTTTAATTCAGCCCATATGCTTCAGGTGTGTAAAACAGTTAAAAAGTATTTCACCAATAGGAGGACTCGTGTTTTTTGTTGGCGTACATCAACCTAACGTGAACGTGAAGGCACATCATTTTGTTGAATTATGTATGCAAAGCATGAATGGGCTTCCACCCTGATATGTTGTGCTGCTGAAAAGATTTAACGCTGCTGGATTTACATATTTAGCATGACCGTAACATATGGAGCAAATAAAAAAAGGCTCATTCATCTTAGCTGGGAGCAGGCGTTTGAAATGTTTTTACTGCCGCGGCCTCTTCGTACTCTGAAGACGACCTGGTGTTTGTCGATGCTCCACCTGTTTAAAAGTTTGAGCTATAACCACGTGCGTCAGATCTCGAGCCCCTCCCCAAATCCCCAAATCCGGTCTCATTGTGTTCTCTGCTGAGCCTCCGGTTTGAGCTCTGAGTTGGCATAATCTCTATCCGGAGATCCCCTGATCCTTCTGAACACGTTTGAGTACTTTTCAGCGTAAATCTGATGTATGCGCGGTTTGAAGATTGTTGGTCAACATGTGACATGATAGCTTAAGGTTTTAATCGGGCTTACTGTATGTCCGATGATGAAGCAACAGCCAGAGATCGTCCCACTGTACTGTACTGCCACCACTGTAGCTCAGCTGTGCCGAGCTGTGCTCAGGCAATTAGAGAGCAGCCTTTGTTGCCTTTAACGAGTTTGACCCATTTTGCTGATAATACAAATGTATTTCTATTCTTTCTCTCCGTCTGTCCCTATCTTTTCTTTCATTCCCTCTCTCCCTTTCTCCATATGTGTGTATTAAAGGAATCCTAATCGTGTGAACAGTACGAAGAAGCTGACCTTCACGTTCTCACCGGAGATCGTATCTGTTTTGCCTTAAAGATCCGCGTGTGGGTCTGCAGAAAGGGTTATATATTACAACTGCTCAGCTGTGTTTCCACTGTATGTCACATAGGAGCGAGAGGAGAGATGGGAAGCTAGCTGCTGGCTTGCCCACACGAGCATCCAGGAGTTATCTGTTCAGCCAAGCTGAGACAGACAGACAGAGGCTGTGAGATGGAGAGGAGGAAGGTGAGTGAGGGAGGCAGATACTGAGGGAGGGAGATACGGCAGAAAAGGCCAGAGATACTGAAGTGTGGGAGGGAGATAGACAGGAGGGCTCGGCACAGATAGAGAAGGTAAACCACAGCTATGCTTGGGAAGGAAAACAGAGCGGGAGAGTGAGGTTGATGAGATGCAGAAATGAGGATTTAAATAAGGGTTCAATAGAGGAGTAGATTTACATCTGGGTGTTATGGATATGTCCCGAACAGCTTTCAGGAAATCTTAAATTTTGGCCACCAGGCTTCGATAGCACGCACTCTATTCTGTGTTTAACTGGAAAATCTAACCAACAATGACTGAAAATGGCCCAGAAAAGGGGGCTGCATCGCTCGAGGTGCAGGTGAGATGATGTAATACAATCCACAATGGTTGGATTTAGTGTCAGATCCACGAGTTTCAAAGCTCCTCTAACACCAGAGCGTTTCACAGTGGTGCATAACTCTCCGAGAAAAGACTTCACAACTGTGGAAAGTTATCACGGTGACGGTCAGTTCACAAGCATAACCAGGTAATAAGAATGTGAATGTGCGTTTTAACGTGTTTCATGGGCCAACAGTGTTGCAGGTTACTTTCAAAATATAAATTAAGATGTTACTTCACAGTATTACTGTCTGTGTAAAGTAATGCATTACTAATGACACTACTTTTGCATTACTTTCACCAAGTAGTGCCGACTAGCTTTCTCAAGCCTGTTTTTTTCTACTTGCCCATTTCTTATTGCCAACTGAGCCAAATGATCTGGCTCTCTAACCAGAGATGGAATTCCCATCACTAATCAATGCCCAATAAAAACACACTGAGCAATATCTACACGCGCACACACACACCGTGCAAACGCAGAGCACAAAGTTTGCTTAAAGGATAACTTTCGTTTGATCGATGAACATTGTCCACAAGAACACCACCAGTTACCGTCTACTTGTGGACGCGCAGCCGTTTGTTGTTGTTTGACCAGCTGTTCCTCTCTCTGCCTCCGCGTCCTCCTTTCAACAAGCTCCTCGTCCGTGCACTCTGGCTCAAACGGTAAGGACGTCCATCGTAAACAAAGTCATCGTCCACCACCTCAGAGTCGGAAAAATATTCATCCATTTTGTGAAAAATAACAGTCGCGAACTACAGCTAAACTAGCCGACCGCCGCAGAGTTAGCCGTGTTGTGGCTGGTTGCTCGCAGTGCGCGGCGCTCGAAAATGACGGCATCCACGTCAGAAGTAGTTGTCTAGAGACACTGGATGTTGATAACATGCCACCACGGGCTCAGAGGGGAATAGCACCAGCATATCATAACAAAATATTGGAATATGAACGAGTTTCGCCGCAGATTATGCGTTTATAGAGGCTACGCACGGGTGCCCCAATTACTCGCATTATACGGATATACGCGCCGCTCTTCTGTGGCTAATTTCTTCAAAACGACTCCAAATGCCACCAAAGTTGTCTGGGTGTCTATATGGTCGTATTTAATGCTACAAATAAAGTCCAGGTTGTAAAAAACGAAAGTTATCCTTTAAAGCTAGTGCTGTGGCGATGACCCACATTTCTCATCATGCTGTGCTGGACTGAGTAGCTTATTGCTGTTTAATATTCCAAAATGCAGCATTTGTAACAATAGTGTTTGAGCAGTTTTTCTGAACATGGTGGTTTTTATTGGTAACTGTCATTTTTGCACTGGTCTACAGTTTTAACCATCGTGAGGAGGCTGTTATGATCGTTGATGTCAGCTGCGTTTAACTACATTGTGTTTAAATATTAATTCCTTGTTGTGAATATCATTAAAGGGCTAGATGCTGCACAATTAGCATTGGCAAAGATGTACCACTCAAATACTAACTTTAATAATTGCAGAAATCTTAAGAGTCAAGCTGTTATATTACTTTGTTGCAAGAAGGTACAGTACATTTAATCTCTGCTTTTAAAATTAGTTACCCCTAACATGGGATCAGACTCACTGATTTTTATGTCTTTGACGATGGTCGCTGTGTCAGATCCAACGATCACAGTGCCATAAACTCTTGCCATGTCTCGGTCGTGTGACTGGTCAGTCTACTGGAGTAATGATGGGCATATTCCCGCAGCTGGACCAGGACCTGTTATGACCGCATAGCCAGCTACTCGCCGGGCTGACAGTTGTCAGTCATGGTCCCACCTGACGCTGCACGACAGGTCGTTTAGCATGTCACACTACACGGATAAAGACGCCCGATTGTTGTTTGCGATCGGCCACGACAAAATCGTCTCTAAATCGGGCTAGACTCACGTAGTCTGATCTAGCCAGTAACTCTGTGGCCCACTGCAGTGTGCTGTTTTATAATGTTGCATTGTATCGAGCCTGTGGCCTGCATGGACTCATTGAAGTGACTGAGGATGCTGCCTATTTTCATGCAATGCTAATGCCAGTCTGAACAAATCTTAGGGTCTGGTTAGGGTTAGATGTTTTAATTCAAGGGGAAATCTCACTTTGTTTAGGCTCCAGATTTCTGATTTTGAAGAAAACATTAGGACTTTTTTGGCACATAAATAAACATTTACTTTTTAATGCTCCTGATGGCAGTTTACAGCAAGCAAATATATCATAACCCCTGATTTACCTGCCCGCTTGACATATCCCACCCCACCCTACTTTGAAACCTGAGTCAACATCCTTGTCTGAATGTGGCAGAGGAGGTTTAGTTGGAAGACTGCTGAGTGTCTTCCAGTCTTTGCAGAGATCAGAGGAATTGTGTCCACGCCGAGGCTTCCAAACCACTGACAGCAGCACACATCTGGGAGAGGAGGATGATCTGAGGCGAGGACGTGGAGGAGAAAGCGGGAGGAGGAGGTGCAGGGGCATAGGAGGTGTGGATTAAAAGGGGGGCACGCTGCACAAGGTTGAGGCTTAAGGAAGAATGGAGGAAAGGCATGAAACGGCGAAATGCTGTGCTTCGGTGAAATCAGCATAGGAGCATCAACCTCCTGTATTCATGTCTTCTGTAGTCGCTCTTAAGCTGGTTAATCAATAAACATCAGTCAGGAAGCAGCGGTTTCCATCTTCAGGCCTGCACTATAACATCTTTCTTTTTTCCCAAAAAGTGCGCTCCCGCTCTGAGTAAGAAGGTTAGACAACATGGCGAGTTTGCCAAGTCCATGACTCACACACACACACATGATTTAGTCTGCATGACTTGACTGCGGGTGGTTAACCAATCAATAGTCTGTGCTGAATGAGTGGATGACTTCTGCAGCATTGACGGCTGCTTGCGTGCGTTCGTGAATGTGTGTGTTTTGGCAGCATTGCTGTGAGTGTGTGGGAGAAGAGTGTGACGACGGTGAACTTTGGACAGTACACTCATCCCTGAACGGCCTCTTAACTACAACTAACAGTGATGACGTTTCTTCCACAACTTTAGATTTCAAACCTAAATTAACCCATCAGCCCCTCCTCCCCCCGGTCTCCTTTCATCTTTTTTTCCCTCATTAGAATTTTGTTAATATACATTTTTTTAAATCCTTCACCATCACCCAATGCTTTTCTTCTCCTTCTCCTCCTCCTCCTAACCCCCCCTTCCACTCCCACTCCTTGAAAGCTGGAGAAATCAGGACAGTTCAGCAGCGGAGGGGTTAAGCGCAACCCAGCCTCGTGATTGGCTGCCGGCCGGCGGTCTGAACCAGCCTACAGAAAGAGGTAACCAGGCAACCTCAGAGAGGGAGAGAGAGGGAGAGGAAAGGAGAGGGGGCAGAGGAGCGAGGAGGGGGAGAAAGAAAAAAAAAAACGCGCTGAAAGAAGCCTGGCATAGTTTTGGGAGGATTGTGGAAAAAGATGTAACGAAGCTTGCAAGCGCTCTCCCCGGGATGGAAAACTGGATTACTCTCCCTGCTGCAACACACTGTGGATGTCTGAATAAACCAGGGATGAATGGATTCTAAAGCCTTTTCACAAAATGGGAACTAACTGTGCTCATTTTAGCTGTAGTGCAAAGGTAAGTGCGCCAACGCAAACAGCGCGAACGGATGCGGCAGGAGCGGCGGGTGGCGTCCCGGCGCCGCCGTGCGCGGGCTCCACAAAGTGTGCACTTTCCCGTCGGTGTGTGGTAGTTGGTGCTGTTGGACCTTAGAGGAGCCTGTGGATTCACTGCAATGAATTATCTATCGCTGCCGCTGCTGCTGCTGCTGGTGCATCGGGATTTTAGTGTGCGCGCGCGCGCGTGTGTGTGTGTGTATTGGGCCGGTGTGGGGGAGTGACCCCCTCACTGAAGCATAGTGGTCAGGGGGTTGTGTGTTTGAGTGCGTGTTTGTGTGGGATGTTAGGCGGGAGGAGAGGCTGCATTTGGCATCTGTCTCCTTCCATCTGAGGCTCAGCACCACATCAATTAGTTGTTTTTTTTAATAAAGTGATGAAAACCTTCTGAAGTTTTTTTTTTTCTTCACCCATCAGAAATATCTGTGCTGTTTAACGTGCAAGTGCTTCCCCTTGTTGGGGTGTGCTCCTCAGCCCCCCCGTGCAGAGCATGTTGGGGACGAGTGCAGCCAGTGTACTGGATGCTGACTGCTTGATAGTCTTTTTTAAGCTTTTCTCACTTGAGTAAGTGTTTGCATTCAGTGGTGTGTTTCTGTGACCTTCCTGCACTTTGAACTCTAGTTTATTAATTTCACTCATATGGCCCCACACCCTTTTTTTCCCCAACTTTAGTTCATGCTCCTTCATGCAGAGATTTAAATAACGTCCCTGATGTGTGGGGTTTTGTGCTCACAAAGGGAGGGAGGTGAGGGTGGAGGTTGCACGGACAGTGAAGTGTCAGTGTAGAAATGCAGTCAGTGGTGTGTGGGCAGTAGCCGGTTCCCAGTCGCTGGGTTTGATGGAGAAAGAGAGAGCGACAGAAGGGTGGAGGGTTGAACGGGCGACCCGGTCAGTTTGCTTCGGGGGGCCCAGGCTCCGCCGCAGCTAAAAGCCGCATTAATCATGAGGCTGTGGTGCTCTGCAGACCCTCACTCTCTCCCCTCTCGCTCGCTTTTTTTCCTGTCTCGCACACAGCCTGCATCAGCTTTATGTATGTGGCTGCTGTGTGTGTGTGTGAGAATAGGTTGTCTCCTGTCTACATGTGTCAAATGAGACTCCATTTGCAGTAAAATCACTTCTCAGGGTTTTTTCTTACAGATGTAAAATCAGTGTGTCACTTACAGGCATGTCAGGTGCAACCCACCCGCCTGCAGGTGTATGTGTTCTGTATGTGCAATAAGTGTGAGCTACAGTCAGTTTACATGAGTGTTTCCAATATGTGTACACTGGAGCTCTATTATACTGCATATGAGATGGAAACATGTACCTCTTGTACCCTGTTCCTGTAGTTACACACCAGGTTCAGTGTAAAACATACATTGACATCATTAAATCATCATGATGCACCTCTGTAGGTTGAGCTACTAACACAAAATACCTGTAAAAAGTACTTTAAAACACTTCTTGTACAGCAGCAGATAAGTCAGTCCCACATAATGAGTACTTTTGGTAATTACTGGAACTCCATTCAGCACTTTTGCACAAGTAGAAATTTGAATACAGGCCAATTTATTTTTCATTCGTTAAATTTATGTTGCAGCGCCGCGACTTCAACCGAGTTTAAGGATTAGAAGAGTTTTTCCTCCGCTGCCAGGCAGGCCTCTTATTTCTGCCTGTATGGGCCCAGCAGGCGACTCCAGGGCGTCATAGAAACGCACTGAGTATTGTGTGGAAACTGAAAGAAAAGACTGTTGAAGGGTCTCTTTTCTCTCTCTTTCAGTCCTCATGTCCGTCTGCTCCTTCAACCCCCCCCCCCCCCCCCCCCCCCCTTTTTTTTTTTTTTTTTTTTTTTTTGGCTTGTTCTCTGTCACTGTCCACAGCCCAGCCTGGCTCTTGCAATTTATGTTTTTCCCATGCAGCATAGTAGGCCTTGTGTCTGTGCGCTGTGTGCTGTTTGAATGAACGTGGGGGTAAATCTTCAGCAGAAAGAGCTCTTTTGGGCTGCGTCGTCTTCACTGGAACCCAGAGCTTGCTGCTCCGGTCCCCCAAGCTTTGAACTGCTTTTTGCAAAAGTAAGCTTGTCACTCTGAATGTGTGTCTCAGATGGTGACATGGTGTACCTCTGATATTTGGAAAGCCTTCTGTTTACTCCAAATAGCTGTACAGATGCTCACCCGGCCTTGTGTAAATGTCAGCATGAAAATAACAATAATAAGTTTGAATCACAGCACTTAAACAGTAAGGATGGCCTTTGAGTACATTAAAGTGTGGTGGACTTCTGGTTTGACAGAGCCCCTGAAAACCAGAAGACCTGACCCCATGCGGATCCTAGCGAGGTCTAGATTAACTTTCAGTGGACTTTCAAAAACAACACATACTGTATTTTTATCAGCCAGTAAGAATATAACTAATTAAAGTTAAAATATAATGTTTCCTCCCATAACCTGCTTACACCAGTTGTACTGCAACCTCATTATTCGCGTTGCTACCTACGTTGCTGAGGCGCCACAGGGACACCTGTTGCTATGGATACAATTTAGCGTTACAATAAATTGACAGCCTATTCAAGTAACCTCCTCGACTCCACGCTGGCTGTGTTTCAGTGGCATTTCTTTAAGTCAGCTGTGGTGAGAACAATGAGCCGGCAGCTGCAGCGGAATTAAACTTGTGAGAGAAGATAGCAAACGTCCACCAAGTCGCCCGCCTTTATTACTTTCTTTTCCTGTTTGTATAGCAACAATACAGTTCCAAATTCAGACTCTTTTTTCCTTTGGGCTATCTCAGACCCACGTTGACGTGCTTTCGGGTCCATTTTGCACTGGTTTGCGTTTTTTAACAGACAGCTCCATAAGGTAGATAATGTCCATGGCACTTTTTAGGTCAGCTCCAGTTTCTCAGTGGCAGTGAAACCCTCCACTGAGGTGCCATTTCAGTCAGCCCCCGGGTGAATCTTCCAAACGCAGATATGACTAAAATTACTTTTTTCAGTTCAAAGGTGAACTGCCGTGTAAATGCAATTCATGTTTGACTTTCTCCTCTGCAGCGTGCACTCTCACAGAGCTCTGCAAACCCGTCCTCCCCATCAGCGGGGAAATCATTTGTGTCCCGTATCAAAACATGCAGTCATCCTTACTCTCCTTATGGCTACATCCAGAAATAAACAGCAGCTATGCACATTTCCTCCTCCTCAGGCCTGTGGTACGCTACTTTTTCCTACCCTCACCTCTGTAAGTTAAGTCCAGTGCACTAGTTTTGTCTCACAACCGAACCAGGTTTATCTTCTCAGCATGACCTAAAGATGCTGCAAAGCACTCTATCCGTTCTAAATGTGCACCCATGTCACGATGAAAACAGTAGCAAAAGAACAGAAAAGAAAGAAATCCCAGTGAAATTTGTATCTGCTCTGCTGAGGCATTTTAAACAGACTGTAACGTGTTAAATACTGCTCTTTTTTCAGGAGGGCTTCCACTGTTATAGAGAAAGGAAGGAGGGAGAATTGACTGGCTCTTGGCTGGCTGCCCTTCCCATTGATCCGCATGCTGTGTGTGCGTGACATTCTCTCAGATATAATTGGCATCGAGAATATCTTTACAGCCCACTGGGAGTATGTGTGTGTATATATATGTTCACTATTTCCTGGCTTTTATTCACTGTAAGGGAAATGGGACGTGTGCAAATCAGTATTTATCGCACACTCGTACACACAAACATTAAGACACCGGATATGCACAGAACTGTCATGACCACTAATCATGACTCCATCTCAGACAGGCGTTACATGCACACACACACACACACACACACACACACACACACACACAGAAAGGGCTGTGAGAGAGCAGGCTCGTCCATCCAGAGGTGCAGATCGAGCTGCCAGCTAATCTGCCTCTGCAGCCTGTAATCTGTAATCTTCTTAAAACATTCACAATCTGTCCACACCACTGGGATTAGCATCTGCAGACACAACAGAGCGCACAGTCGCGCGCACACACACACACACACTCTTTTCCCTGCCCTTATATTTCACCGCTAAAAGGCTGCGTGGGTTTGGCATGTTCTGCTTTTTTGCAGCGCGACTTCTGCAGCTTTATGTTCTCTGTGACTCTGAAATGGAATAAGCGGATAAATGGAAGGAAATGCTGCGTATAGTTTCAGTTCTCTGTAATGTAAATGCATCATCAAGCAGGAATTGTACAACTATGTGTTTATCATCAGAAGTGTGACGGGCGTTTCAGAACATACAACAGGTTGAACTTGGAGTCCAAGATGGGAACACAAGAGCTTATGATGGGCTTGCAGTAAATCTCAGAGTTAGTGGCTTGATGCGGTTTCTTGTACCAGACTGAAAATGAAAGAACAAATATGATGAATGGTAATGAAAAATGTTTTGTCATCCACATCAAGCCTCTTTCCAGCCCTTTGCTTCTCTGCTCTTTATCACCGCTCCACATCTTTACCCTCGCAGCGTCCTTGCTGTGTTTTCTCCGTCTCTGCCCTGTTCCTGCCTCCCTGTGTCTCTCAGCATCTCTCTCAGCCTGTAGCGTTGCTTTAGGGATCCGCTTGTTTCAGATGAGGTGTTGATTATGAAGTTCCTCCCTTCTTTTGCTCGCATTCACATCACCATTAGTATTTCGCATCATTATTATCACATTTCCCCCCCCATTTTCTCTTCCATCCGGCTGGTCCCCCTGGTCTTTTCTCTCTCCAGTGAGCACCACTTTGGGGTGAAATCGCAAAGGTGTTCACTTTGTTAATGAGTTTTCACAGCAAACAAAAGCACTTTAGAGCGAGCATTTGCAGGAGGTAAAGACACACACACACGCACACACACACACACACTGCACCACACTGGAGTCACAGCACATTAACACTTCAATTAATTCAACGCCTTACATTCTCATTTCCCCAGAAGTCAAGATCCCTGACCACCCCCCACTTTAAACCTCACACACACACACACATGCACCAATGATGCACGGTGCCCTGTGACGTGCCTCAGCAGACCCCAGCAGTATTACATGCTCCTTATGACATTTTAGGCGCTGGAGAGAAAGCCGGCAAACAAAGCATCACAAATTACATTTTAATTTGTGTTTCCTCCCTTTCATCCAGCTATGTACAAAGGGACGGAGATGCCTGTTTTTGTACCATATTCTTTATTCAAGGAATACAATAGATAATGAATGCATGTAGGGAGAAAAGGAGTGGGCTCTCAGTTTTGCTGGCGGGTTTGTTAGCTACACTTCCCAGTGGAACGGCTCCACTGACTTCCACACTCACTGTGAGACTGCAACAAAGTTAGAGGAAGAAATAGACGGAGATGGGAATGGAAAGATGTTTTCCTCTGAGGATTTCCTCTTTATATTTCTTCCCCTCTTTCTTTCTCTCTCTGTCTCCCTCTCGCTTTCTCTCCATCTGTGCCTTTCTGTCGCTGCTCACTAATGAATTTTTAACCGTCCCATGATTCTCCCCTTTGTCTCTCCCTTACGCACTCTGTTTGTAAAGATTAGCCACAATTCAATATCCATCATTAGCTTTTTCTTCACCGCACCTAATTCGCAGTGATGTTTCACAGTATGGTAACTTATTGCACGGCAGGAGCTTTGTGGCAGTCCTCTTGCTCATGTGGAAGTGACATAGCCTGTCTGACCCTGTCTCGTTTTGAAAGCCGGCGTGCTGGTAACCTAATTCAGCTCTTCGTAGGCGATGGTAGGGCCGGCCTGCGTGCCAGACATCTGTTAAAGCAGATGAAACGGGCAGAGAGAGGGGCCAGAGTCTGGCATCTGTGTCCAGGACAGACGAGCTGTCCCTGGGCCGGAACCACACTGCGAGCTGCGTCCCTGGAGCATCTGGTCCCTGGCTCAGAGGAGCGGGTAGGCACCCAGATGCTGCTGCACTCAGCCTGCTGAGCTCACACTCTCCGACGTACACCGACACACACACACACACACACACACCTCCACATGCATTTTCATTCATCAACAAACTTGTGTGCTTCAGCTCACGGCTCTCAGCACTTCGAGTGTCGCAGCCAAGCACTCTTGTGATCACAGAATGGAGTTTTATGTGGTTTCATGGGTCATGAAATCCGCTCAAGTCATAAACCAAGTTAGGTTTCAATTAAGGTGGAAACATAAAAATGGTCAAAATGGGATTCATGCAGCATTGAAGCAACAGTGCAAAACCTTGGAGGTTTCGGTTTTAGTTGTTTTTTTATGTTTTTGCATACTGTGCTCTACCTGTAACCAATCTTTTACACAATCCTTTTCAGGTAGAGCACATTTCATCACTGCAGCATTATAAATACGAATCCAAAACAAAACTGACTAAATTATTCCATTTCCATATACCTCTACAAACAGACTGGTAATAGACAAAATGTTTATGTATGAGAGGAAAATGAACCGAGGCGTAAGAGAGACGGAGCTCAGAGGAGGTTAAGACTGAGGTGAGGGTTAAGTGACGCTTCACAGCGCCGTCGGTGCCGCAGAGCTGCGATTGGCCACGTCACCGCTCAGCCTCGGCCATTTATCCTCCGCGCTGGGCCGTCGACGCTCTCGTGCGCGAATGCACACGCTTGTGCGCGAATGCACACGCTTGTGCGCGAATGCACACGCTTGTGCGCGAATGCACACGCTTGTGCGCGTGTAAAAACTTGGACACGCGCTGCTGCCGCCTTCCGCCGTGCATTGAGAGAGGCGAGGGAAGCAGATTGACTGCATTCTGTCATATTTCCAGTCAGTGTCTCTGCAGGCCATTTTTTGGACGTGCTGTGCAGGAGTCAGTCGCGCTGACTGCTATAGTGGCCACTGAGAGAGCGTAGGAGGCCAGATTATGAATGAACAGGCCTAATGCATTCTAGCAATGACTCAAAATTGTCAGATGTTAATAATTTCCTCTCGGTCCAATTGCGATCTACTGTATTTCACTTCTTGAGATACACACATTGTTATGCCTGTACTGGATATGAGACACTTTTAAGCACTTAAAGATAGCCCATCAGATTTTTACCTCATCATTAGGGATGCCGCTACGTTTAAGAGGTTTGCAAAATGAATATCCACCATTTAAACTGGAAAGAAGCTTTTCACCACCAATTTGAGGTTTGATTGGGCCAGTAATGAACAGCTTGCGCTCTTATCCCTGAAGGAAAGCACAAGGTTTGGTAATGTTGTAGGAATCCCCTCAGAATCATGTTCTTCAGCAGCTCGTGAATGGCTGAAATGATGAGTTTTTATACACTATTGTATTTACAAATAAAAAAAACAGATATACCCCACGTTTCACATTCATATATAATGTTGTTAATGCATTCTTCCACACAATCAACACCTAATGACCCAACATATATCCCCCATACCCGCCCGCCCCCCCAGCGCCAGTATTTAAATTTTTTCCTCTTTGAAATGTTTGCTGGCAGTTGTGTAAGAGGATTTGACCCGCAGACACATAAATACACATTAGGAATAAAGATAAAATGAATCAGTCCTCGCTTAACTGCTGGGAATTTCCAGCTCACACCCGCCCAGAGCTAGTTAGTGTGGCTTTGTGCTCTAGATTGAGCTGTGAAAGTGGAGCTTTCGCGCTGGTAAGGATATATTTATTAGACAAGCATTTACAGAAAATAAAATGCAGCTGTACCACTCGTTTTATGAAAGCCTGAAGTAGCTTAAAGCTGCATTAAGCAATTTCCGGCGATTAGTGGATAGAAGAGCCCAAAACAAACCTCACAGTGAGGAGCTTTGATAATGTATCAGCTTATCAAGTTCTTGTGGCTAAGCCTGTGGCTGTTACAAGCAATTGCCTTCTTATCCAGCGGAAACAGAGCATCATGAACGCCACGTCAGAATCCTCCTCCTCTCTCCGTGTTCGGGTCCAGTATTTACCGGTGTTGTGTTGTTGGTGGGAGCCCCTAACTCCTCGCATGGGGAAGAACTAGCTCATGAAAGCCGCTGTGCAGGAAGTGCCTCTTTGCATGAACTGACATAGTTTCAGCAGGTTTGACTGTCAAAAGTGGCTGAAATATGTGTCGAGCTGCAGATTTTGGGTGTTGACTCTCTCGGGATCGGCAGGACTGACAGACATTTCATCTGAAAGGGAGTCATATTATTCAGTGCCAACATAAACAATGTTGCTTCAAGTATCTTTAGCGTACAAACCCAGATATGTGTTACCAATACCAATACAGTAAATAGGGCTTGAGCATGCATTCGGCAGATTCAAGGATCCAGCAATCTCCTGTGTTTGTGCGCGTGTGTGCGTGCTTGCGTGCGTGCGTGCGTGCGTGCGTGTGTGGTCAGCCTTCAGTCAGGGTCTTCATGGACGAACGGACGATTCAATCACCTGCTCTCAGGTCATTTGTGCTCCTTGATCGAGTTTCACTGAGCATCTACTAGACTGACACACTCTGCTGGGTTGCTGGAGTCACACACACACACACACACGCACGCACCCAGAGAGAGAGAGAGAGACTCAAATGATGAAGAGGACATATAACTGAAGGGTAAATTATTTTTTTCATTATAAAAGTGCTTTTGATGGCCCCCTTACCATTAGGCCATGACCTATCTCTCCCCCTCTCTCTCTCTATCACACACACACACAAACACACACACACACACACACACACACGCACACACACCTTCCCTCCTTTCTATATCTTTGCACTAAAATAGAAAGCCTTCAATTAGCTAGATATGTATTCAGGTAACGACTCCTCTCTATCCATCGCAGTCTTTGGGGTTGATGAGTATGAGGTAATTTTTGGGAACGAGGGTGTTAAAAGACCACTTATTCGACCATGGGCCCATGCTGACTCTGTGCGTGTGTGTGTGTGCGCGTGTGCGTGTGCACATAAAGATGGATTAATGGAAAAGGCAAGATCTAAGAGCTGCGAGATTAAATGACTGTGAACTGATTTGATGGTTTCAATCACGCACACCCGTAATAGCCATGGCTGGAGCTGACAGAAATATTTGTCGGAGGCTTATTTTGAAGTTGATGATATGATGCGGATGACTGGACCACCGTATTTGGCGTGTGCACGATTTCTAATAGCACACATGCTTTTTTTTTTTTTCCTGGACTTTGCGTCTTCACATTGCTGCAGCCAGCTGTACTGTAAAGGAGACACTTCTGAAGTGAGGAGAGACTTCTTCATTTATCTCCCCTTCACATATTTTCCCATGTGACGTTCTGAATGCGAGCAGGCAGCCCAGGCATGGAAGGACTGCTCAGCATGGAGAGAGTCTACGAGGACTGTGTGCGCTTTAAGCGACTTTTTCACGCCATAACGCAGCAAAGGCGCTACAGCGGCCGCCATGAATAGCCTGCGTGCTTCCGGGCAGAAAGAAAGAGACATCAAAAGTTAGGTCAGAAGAAAAAAGTGCTGTTTGAGGCGCGTGTTCGAAACCCAGAGAGAGGAAGAAGTGGGTAAAGATGTGAATGACATAAAGGGGAATAAAGAAGGAGCAGCAGGAAGTGTGAGACGGAGGGAAGTGAGGTGAGAAATGGTTGTGATTGCCTCGTGTGCCTCGGCGAGCTCTGCTGTTATTAGTCATACTACCTGCTGCCCAGCGGCTCACCTTGCCCAGCCTTGGCCTGCACCCGGCCACCTGGCATGTGCATGCGCCCTTGTGCGCTTGTGTGGCTGTCTAATGGGTTTTAGAGCTGGCGATGAGTCCACTGTCTCACCTTTCCCTCTCTCTCTGCTCCCCACACTTTCTCTCTGGAGACTCTCCGCACCGCCTGAAGGAAAAAAAAAAAAAAAACAGACTCTTGCCTTGGCCTTTGCTGTAAATCGCCCCTCAAATGAGTTCTTACTGTGATCCCCTCACGCTGCTTTGGTCCAGAGCTCTCTTGAGAGAACAACTTTAATGATCCCCAGTCTGATAAACGGAGGCCCGAGGAGTGAATGGAAATGTGTGCTGAAGGGAATATTTGAAGCTCGTATTGTCTATCAGGTGGCCTTCCCCGAGAGTGGACCTCTTCACCAGAGTGGATTGACCTCCGCAATTTATTACCTACACCGCTGACATCCATCACAGCTCAGCCCTCAGGGACACACACGCAATAATAATATCACAGCAGCCCCATACAATTGGCCATATGACTGTCTGCCTGCTGCAGTGGCTGCCTGTATGGTTTATTAAATGACCGACTTGGTGGTGCTGTGGTTCCTCCACGGTTTTCTCTACGACATACTGCCTCTTACTGTGACTTTACGTGTGTGGGTAAATGGTGCTCTGGCTCGATGTCCGAATGCACCTCCATCTCCATCAGTAGCTCAATGGACTCCTTCCCGATTCTTCCTCCCTCTTTCAACCATTTCCTTCCTATCAAGTCTCATAAGCCTCTTTTGGGTGTCTAAATGTGGTTTAACATGTCATGTAATCGTCCTCTGCTTCACATAGTAACAGGCCTGTAACACCACCAACATGGCTTCACTCTGAACTGAATGCTGTCACATTAATGTAAAAGCCACAGCAGCACAAGGTTAATAAACCAAGAAATACTGCAGCTGAGCAGTGAGTTGCGAGGAGATTTTTCTCACATCATATCACTCTGTAGAAATGTGTTTCCATTGATTATTTTCCCCTCTGCAATGCAGGCCAAAAGAGAAAGAAAATGACACGATAACACAATTATCTTCAGTCGGTCTGTCTCCTTGAGTTTGCTGCTTACTCCACGAATACCAAATCACTTCACACACAACATGTCAGCAGATAGGAGTTAAATCAGAGTCACCATCTGTTGGACCGTATACAACAGGCAGCGTTCTTTATTCAGTCCAATAAATGACGGGACTGATGAGAAAATGTGTTAGAGGACCCTGCATTGAGAAGTGGGGCGATGAGCAGCATCCCTAGTGATCACCATGAGTGTTAATTAAAACTTGAACTGCAAAAATATGTTTAAAAATCCGCGAGTGGTGCAGCAGAAGGTGCCACTGCTCTCTCTGGCTTACCAGACAGCGACTATTGTGCAAGCGTTGCACCTACATCCCAGACAGTCTTCTCATGGGCTTCGCTGCATTTATAACACTTTTGTTCAAAGTCGTTTACAGTCTGCCTCTGATTAACGCACACGCTCACACAGATGGTAGCGAGCTACCGTGCAAGGCATGTTGGGGTTTGCTTCTGGTGCAAGGACACATCAGGGGTTGAACTGCCAACCCTGCGATGAACCTGCTGAGCCACAGCCGGGACAAATATATTTAATATAGTCATGAGACACCATTTAGATAACGAAGTCTTATGTTTGAAAGCCCAAAAAGCTTTAATTACTTTAGCAGATGGATGCAATGTTACAGACACCACGACTGAAAAAGACTCCAGAGTGAGGTGTGGCTGTAAGTGATAATGTGTGTGTCGTAAGGTGTGTGTAGCCATCCTGCGGAGTGTGTTGTGACTGGGTCGGGGGAGTTGTCAGGGGTATGGCTGTAAATTAAGACAACAGCAGAGATGGGAGGGATGGAAGATAGGAGGAACACTTCCAGGTGTCGCAGAGCGTTTAATCACTCACCTGTGAGACTAATGAGATGAGCCGGCACACACACACACACACACGGCCATATATCCTCACACATACGCGCACGCTCATACTGGTGGGACTAATTACCCAAACTCCACCACGGCGAACACGCCACCGCAGCGCGGCTGGCACAAACGTACACAAACACCCATACAAATACACGACAGCTTGCCGCTGCCTCCCCAACTCATTACACCTCTCATCTCCTGCTCCTCTCCTCCATCCTGTCACCGTCTGAAGGAGGCGCAGAGGAAGAGGAGAGGAGAAAGAGAGCAGGATGGAAGCTAGCAGGTCAGGAGGCGGGTAGGCGGAGGCAGCTATTCTCCATGCGGGCCGTGGCTGCAGGCAGCGCTACAGGTAACAAACACATCAGTCACATACACAGCACACCTGTTACTGTACAGATGGCAAGCCCTGGGAGAGAGGCAGGCGGCGCGATGAAGAAAGATGAGCAATCAGACGCAGAGAGAAGCACAGAGGTGGAGAGACAAAGAAGGGGAGGAATGATATTTTTCATGCGCAGATTGGTAGAGGAGGTCGAGGAAATGAAGATCGGGGAGGGGGGCCTGGTGGTGCAAGGTCGAGACGGGGCGGTCTGCACCTGTTTGTGTAATGCCATGGTAACAAGGGACTAGGGCTGAGAGATGGAAGTAAGAGAGGGAGGGATTTCCTCACCTGTGTCCTCCGCCTGCAGCACATAGAGTCCTGTGTAATCGAGTCAGTCTCTCTCTAGGTTCTCTGTGTGTCATTATACATGCGCACACACATCTTTTTTTTAATCTTTTTCTTTTTTATCCCTCTTTTTTTGTTCAGCCTCGCATAAAAAAATAACCCTCTTCATTACCTGTATCCTCATCAAAGGCACTAACCTTCTCCAGAGCTCTCTCTGCTCTTCAGATATACCATTATAATTTAGTCCTCTATAATCATAGAAGAAAATGTTTTAGTGTGTGTGTGTGTGCGCCCCAAGCCACATATCTTAATCTCCTGTCTATTAGCATATTCAGAGTTCTCCTTTAGCTGGTGGAGGCATCTGATAGGCTAATGCTACAGCCCTGCTGGCCTTCATCTTGCTCCAGGAAGTGAAGAGGATGATGTATCTTGGGAATAAGATGAGAAGAGAGAAAGAAGTGCCCCAGCCTTTTCTGTCTCTGTTGCTCTCTCGACAGATCGAGCTGAATTCTGAATGAGCTAAAGGTGCTCTGGAAAATACAGATTTTGCATTGAAAGGTGAATTTGGCAGAAGTCTCAACTCTCGGCTTTGGATTGTCCTGCTGGTTGACGTTGTTCTTGAGCGGTTGTTAGACAGCAGGTAAATAATTGGCTCATACATTGTGCAGCTAACTGGACCTTTATGGCCTGTAAAATCAGGTTTCGGGGCCATAAGGAACCATTTTACTATTCTTTACAGCCACATGGTCAAATGATATATATAGATGTCTCATGGTGCTTTGAGCTCTGTAAGATTGCTTGAAATTGCAGTTTTCCTTCAGATGTTTTTCTATTTCACCAACCAAAGGGGTCCTTGAGCTGTCATAGTTGTCTTTAAAAGCACTTCTCCAACATTCATTTTTCTGCGAATGCTTTTTCTGTCTCGCTCGTCTGTTGCAGGAATTGAACATGACATTACATGAGAAGTTTATAAAAAATTCTCCCATGTTTAACCGCATAATATCAGCTAGACTTTAAAAAAGGCAGTGGCGGTATGTTGCCAGTGTGTTCCTGGAGTCTCAAGGAAAAACACTTAAAATATGGCTACTTCTCCTTGACGTTTGTGTTTAAATTTAATCTTGTGCATCTCACGGACAGAAAGGCATCTCTGAAATATAAAACACAATCACTAGAAGTGCAGACTTGTGTCTTATTCCTGACGAGTCAAACAAGGAGCATCTACTGGCCTTTAATATTAATCCACACTGATGCAATGAGCTTCTGTGTGTGTGTGTGTGTGTGTGTGTGTGTGTGCGTGTGTGCGTGCGTGTGTGTGTGTGTGTGAGTGTGTGAGGAGGAGGGCTGGGAGAATCAGATTGCCTATTCCAGTCACACAGATAGTCTTTCACTCCTCAGCCTGTGACAGCACATTTCCTTCCCTCTTCATGCTGGTTGCCTCTTCTCTAGCAGCTCCCTCTCCCTTTCCCCTCCTCCTCCTCCTCCTTCTCCCCCCTCTCTCTCAAATGCAAATTAAAATTAGCTTTATTGGCATGACAGGGATTTGTATATAAAATAACCTACAGTACAGTAATAACAGCGAAATTCTTGTTGTTCTTTGTCTCTTTTAATCCCAGCTGCCTAATTCACTTTTCCCACACCGATCTTCCTCTCCGGCTCCCTCGCCTCCTCTTCTGCTATCCCTGTCCTCCTTTTTGTTTTCCACACACCCCTCCCCAGCTCCCCCGGCCCTCTCTGTGCCGCTGTATGTATTGGTATCATTAGCAGCTCCACTATGATGGATGGCACTGAGAGGCTGGGCCCTGACGGGGTGGGACTCTGCTTTAGCACACCATCATTACCTGCACCATGTACACATAGATACACACACACACGCACTCAAGCACAGATGTATTGCTCTGTGCGGTGTGTGTGTGTGTACCTGCGTAACTGCACCAAAGTGTATTTACAACTAATGCATGTCTGGGACAAATGACGTCATTGAGATGCCTGCTTACAGATGGAAAAATGGCTATTGAATTTTAACATCCCCCCTCTCTCTCTCTCTTTCAGACACACACATACAGAGGGCACACACACACACACACACTGAGAAATGCACACAGGCTTTTCTGAGTTTTGAGAGGTTTGTATTGACTCGGAGCCCCACAGGGAAGTGAATGCCAATAGCCCCTCTACTCTCTGTGAGAGTTCAGACAGACCAGCAGTCCAATAGACCATAGGGTGCTAAAAGGGTCTATTTCAAGAGCTGGCACAAAGTTTCACCTCCAGGAACTTTCACAGACTCCACATGCAGCGTGAGATTTTTGCACATTGCCATGGTGTGTGTGTGTGTGTGTGTTTGGCTGGAAATGTTTGTGCAAAGTTCAAAGAGTTTGAAATTCACAAATGGAAATTATGCAAATCGTGTCCTGAGTCTGACAATCCCGTGGTGATTCACTCTGAGTCTGCTGATGACATCAGAGGGTGCAGTCTTTATTTGTGCCTGATGTGTGTGTGTGTGTGTGTGTGGACCTGCATTACTCACATTGTGGGGACATAAACCTGTTCCCATAATGTAAATCATCACAGTTTAGGGTGAAGATCTGGGTTAAGGTCAGGGTGGATTCAGATAAAGTTGTGCAAGTTGTGGTTATGGTTTTGGAAGTCTCCAAGAAATGAATGTAAATGTGTGTAATGTCCCCAAAAGTGATGGAATTACAGCTCTCTCTGTGTTTGTGTGTGTGTGTGTGTGTGTGTGTGTCGGTGAGAGAGTGTGTGTGTGAAGTGGTGTGGGGGCTGATCATGTTGTCAGAGTCCATAAGAAACTACAGGGCCTTATTAAACACGGCCACTCAGTAAAGATTGATTTTGTTTGGCTGTCTGTGTTTTAACTGGCGGATGGGGGCAGGCGGCTGTGACAGTGTGCGTGGGCGATTACACACACGGGCAGGAGGCAGGAACTGTGACTGACTGATGGCCGCTCGTGGCAGGAGGCTGCACAGGGAGGGCTGGGGAGAAGATGTGCTTGTATTCCCTCTGGGATCCCTCCCAAGGGTTGAAGAGGGTAGATTGAACCTAGAAATTCCCTCTGTGCTCTGACCAGGCTCAGGAGAACCCCCCCCCCCCACCACCACCACCACCACCACCACCTCTCTCTTGACAGAGTTTGATAAAGCTCACCCATTGGCTTCTCCAGATGTGCGTCTTGGTACAAGTTGCTGGCAGCGAGCTGCTCCGACGGGGCTCGCCAGCGGCTTGCAAGTGAAGAAGTTGCATGTGCAGAGACTGAGCAGAACTGTGCCATTTTCCTCTCTGAAGAACTTCCCATGAGCTGCTCCAAACAAGCGCCACATACATGTGTTATCATCTTTATTAGTGAGCAGATTGTAGAGAGAAGGATTTTGCTTTATGGAGTCTGGGATTAGACACGGGATGCATCAATCCAGTATTTTCTGGTTCTGATACCTGCTGCTCTTTACAACAATGTCTTTTCCTCATTTTACGTAAGGCAACATGAGTTGGGGCCAACCACGACTGAGTGAAAGTAACTAGTGAAGTACTCATGGGGTTTTCAGAGTGACATTGCCAAACAAAACATATCAATATGGATCACCCCTTCAAAGGTCAGCTGCCATGTTTAATGAAAATGACGTCAGCAGGGACAGATGCATCACTCGCTACTGATTGGTTGGACAAAATAACCCAACGTCAACAATTGAATGAATTTATGCGTGAAGCCTTGTGTGCTTAGCTCTTCTTTGGGAGCCCCAGTTTCCTCTCAACAGCCCAAAGACAAGCAGGTTAGATTGAGAAAACACCAAACTGCCAGCAGGTGTGAATGTGAGTGTGACAGGCCGGCGACCTGTCCAAGGTGTACCCCACCTTTCACCCTGCGTGAGCCGTCATGGACTGCAGCTCCCTGTGATGCTGCACGGGATAAGCGGGTACAGATGATGGATTCAATGTTTACCCCTCTGCTGTCTCTATGCTCTTTTTTTTGTGTCAGCTGAAAACGATGCAGACACACGGCGAAGCAACAGTAGGCCTTTCCTGTATCTTCACTTCCCTCTCATCCATCTATCTGTCTCTGTGTGTCTGCCTTCAGAGGCACAGCTCGAAAAGCCCGTGCTACGTCTGCGTGTGCGCGCGTTTGTGCCTGGGTGTGTGCGCACGTGTATGTTTGTGCAACGGCGTCGCACGACACCGTGATTAAGTGTTTTGAATAATTGATGATTGCATCCCTCATTAAGCCCCAGTCTTGTGCTCCGCCAGGCTCCAGCTCTATTTTTACGCACCAGAATCCTCCTCTCTCCTCTTCCACTCGACACATGTAGCGAATCCATCACTCACTTTGGGCTCTGCTGATGGGGTCCAGAGGGGCTGTGGGGGATCTAAATCATGTTGAGTGGACACTTTTAACAGGCCAGCAGCACAATGGACAGTGGCCCTGTGTTGACGATGTGCTAGAGCAAAGAGCGACCCCTGGCATTCAAGCTGCAGGGGACACACTGGTTGCAACAGGACGAATTGTAAAATAAGTTGTTGGGAAGGTGTGAGCGTGAGCCGGAGCGCTTTCTCCACTACAGCTGCAAAACCTCCAACCCTCGTCTTTACCGTCTGTGCTTTCACTCCCTGAACTCGACGTATTCATTCATTCACTGATGCATAAGACTAGATAAGGTATTTACGTGTATCTGAAGGGTCATAAATCACTCATTCTTGGAAAGGAAGGAGGTCCAGCACTTCCACGCGTTCCTGAGTGTCCGGAGTGAGGAACATGAGGTCTGGACGTGTGAAGACCACCTGAACGAAAAGATGAAAAGGCTGCGGCAGAACAGAGTAAACGCATGAGTTTCCAACTTATCAGTCGTATCCTAAATGCAACACGAGTTAAAGGCGCAGTACGTTACAACTGCCCCCCTGTTGCATTTGTTCTCCAAACAAATAGGTGGCAGCATTTCGTCCCACCTCTGATGTCAGAAAGGAAATGCAAAATTTTAGGTCTAGCAGCCAGCATTGCATTTTTCATTGCACTTTTGAGATGATGTTGTTTTGCTAGCTAGCAGGATGACATCTTTGCCTGCCTATTGCGACGTTTCAACAAGACGAGAATGATCGGGCTGATGTAGGAACGTAAAGCGGGGGTTGCAGACTGACAGACAGAAAGGTGGAGTCAGAGTGCGGGTTTCTTAATAAAGGCACATCCACAGTCTGCGAGCAAAGCTGCAGCTTCCACCGCACGCACATTGTTGTGCAGGACCAATTTACATTCTCGCACATTACCAAGGCAGCGGAGACACACACACAAACACACACAGGGGAGGTGCAGGGAGAATGAGATTCGTTTTCATCTATTTCCCCTTAAAACATGAGAAAGGAGGAATTCCCCACAGAGAGCGCAGCGCTTTGATATCTACAGCCCCGTGTCTGTAAATAGGTTAGGTGAAGACGATGCGAGGCGTGCGTGTTTGCATGCGCGTGGGCTCGTGTTAATTTGTGCTCTGCACGTGCACGTGAAGCCGTCTTCTTGTGGGGCATCCTATTTCTGGCAGGGGATTGTGGGTGAGAAAGTGTATGTGCGTGTGTGTGTGCGTGTTTACCTTTTCCTGTAGAGGCCTCTGCTGCTGAATGTTCCTTCCAGTCATTCGGGCAGGCAGGGAGCCATGTGGAGAACCTCGAGCAGCTCTCTGTTTCCATGTTTCCCTCCTGCAGCGTGCTGTTGTGCTGGCTGGTGGCCTGGCTGACTGCCTGCTGAACTAGCTGCACTGCTGTTCTTATAGGCCTCCAGGTCTGCTGCAATAGCTGGAGCTTTATCCACCAGACAGCTGCTGTAACAATTTTGAGGCGTTGTTTGTGTGAAGTACAGATGTAACCGCTAAAATCCCCAATTTTTTATTTTTCTCGCTTCAACCTCAAGAGGAATTGTCTGAAATCCAGCGATTCTGGTGTGTTGTGGGGGGGGTTATGGCTCTTTAGATCAGTGTCAGAAAGGCCCTTTTTGACCACAGGCCGGGTATGTCACGCTTGAGCTGTGATCATATGCAGGACAGCGGCCTCTCGGCAGGTGATCACTGCGGTGACCCGTGGTGTTGTGCCAAACAGTAGCAGTCTCCACCCTCAACTAGGTCTCGCCAAGTTCAACTTTTAGGGCTGTACTGTACTTTTGAAGCTTTTCTTCATTTCTTTGTCCTTGTTCTTAGTGTCGCACGACAGCAAATAGAAATTCGTGAAAAATGTTGATCACAATTTCTTAAATCCAAGATAACATCTTCAGATTGCTTGTTTTGTCCAGAACCTTTTTGTTTTTAGTTTACTATTACATTAAAACTAAGAAAAGGAGCAAATTCTTACATTATAAAAGCTGAAACTACACAAGATTTAGCATTTCTGCTCGAATATCATATAAATATATATGATAGTTAAGAGGTAGATCAATTAAGAATACCTTAACAGACAAGTGCAATAAGTGCCAATATGTCCTCATTTAACCACTTTACTGTCACTACTTCTTCTATCAGTACAATAAGATCCCCTGCAAAGCTAATCTACCTGTTCTTTATCACCAAGGCCTCTCAGTGAACAGACTGTACATCCAGCTGACCTCTGACCCCACCGTGCATGCCCACGTTGTTCAACGAAAACCAGCGAGACTTCAGTCCCACGAGGATGGGTTTGGGTTTTGTTGAGTCGCATTATATTGTCCTCGAGACAACGTGTTAGTCGAGCCGAATTATTGTGTTCAAGCTTTTGAATTTTGTTCGGCTATTTGTTAAAGGATGACAGGCAGAGCTGGAGCCGGAGTGACACAATTATTTAATTTGATTTAATTTCGTCGTCAAATACCTCATTTCCTCATTTCCCATGCCAATTATTTAAGTAAAGCTTACATCAAAGGGTGCAGCATTATTTTCTGTGTTGTGGAGCTTTTAATGATTCATCTCTTGTTAATCATTAACATGGCTGTGGTTCGATTATGGAAAAAGCAAACTTAAGACTTTCCTCCCTGGTTGGCACCTGCATCCTAAACGTCCTGCACGGTCTGCAGTTTCAGCGCACTGAAGAATCACCGTCTATCAATCATATTTTGCTCTATGCTAATCCCTCAACAAAGCGGGATTAAGATAAACGACACTGCTCTTCTTTTATAGTTGGCTGAGTGTGGGACAAAGTGAAGTGATATGCATCGGTTATCTGGGTGTGACAGTGTACTTTAACCCGCAGCTCGCTTTCTCGGGTTCTTTTTCACGCACGCACACAGTCCAGAGGCTCATTCGCCCGCTCGCTGGCGCATCTTCACCTCCATTAGCTGGCCTTTCATCCCTCCTTCTGTTCCTTTCCCTCAACGCTGCGTTCATTCTTCGCCGCTCTTCATCTCCGCGTTGGACTGCGAGAGTTGAGTGTATTTTGTTCACTGCAGATCGTAAAGCGGTAGGTCTCAGTATTTCATGTCCTTTTTCAGACAGGATGGTCTTTGATTGGCTTTTATATCCCTCTTTCAAGGTGCGTTAAACCTTCCAGGTGCCTTAAACTAGGAGAGTTTGGTTGTGTCTGATTGTTAACGTGGTTCAAAGAAGGATTCGCCTTTCATACGCCTGAACCACGACAGATTGTAACCTTTGGCCCGTAGTCTGGGTTATTCATCAACAAGTGCAGCTCATAGGAGAAAAGTGTTGCTGACAAGGCTTCCGCACTGCTGTCGGGATACAAAGGTGGAGTTGGGGGAGGAGGGCGGAGGGAGAGGACGAGGTCGGACAGAGCGCAGGTAGTGAGAGAGGTGGCGTAGGTGGTCTCCGTGATTATTCATTATTGAGATGGCAGGAGAGCCGAATGAGTGGAGCCGCTAATCTAGCTCTGAGCCTGACGGACAGAACACAATTACCCTGAGAGTGGGAGGTGGGAGAGGGAGGGGAGGGTGGAGAGCCAGCAAGCCCCCCACCACCACCACCACCACCCCTCTCTTTCTTCCCTTTTTCTTTCCTGTCGCCTGGCAGACTTTACTGTAGCTGCAGATGATTTCTGGGCGTTAAGCTCCTGTTGGCAGCATCCTGTTTATGGAGTCACACACACACACACACACACACACGGGCAGATCCTCGCATCACCCTCTCCCGCCTGTTGGCAGCGTCCCATTCACGGACGTCCAGTCCACCGCTCGCCCCCCTCTCCTTCTCTTTCCTGCGGTCCGTGCCTCTTCTGGTGTGGCTTCAGGTTGCTGTCTAAATCCAGACGCTCTAAGCCACGCTCACATCCCGCTCCGCTGCTACTTTTAGCTCGCGTGCAGATTCCAGGTCAAACCGCCACTACGGCGTTCACGATGGCTTTTGATGGCGCTGCTCTTTCCTTCACGCTGTGTGTGTGTGTGTGTGTGTGTGTGTGTGTGTGTGTAGCAGGGGATTTGTACAGCTGAAGCTAGACATGGACTGCTTTTTTTTTTGGGAGAAATTAGCTTGCCCCCCCCCCCCTCCAGGGACTGTAGCTTAGATGTAGAGCTCTTCCATGACTCTCCAGAGAAACAACCATATGTCTGGAGCCGTGGAGAAGCCTGGAGAGCGCAGATTTTTTCATTTTCAGCCTCAGAGTCTTGTTTCTCGCTCATTTTCACCCGCGGACTCGTGGCCGTTTTGCTCGCGATGGTCGGATGAGTTGGGCTTCTTCGACTAAGTGAGTGGAGCTCTCACAGGGGGCAATTTAGCAGGCGGAACGTGAACTCGAAACTCACTTTTCTTTTCTTCTTGATATATTTTGGATTATTCGCTCAACGTAAAAGCACAGAAACACGTCTTTGAACCCCTTTTTTTGCGGCGAAAGAATAATAAGCTGTTATATTCGGGGGGGTTTCTAGGCCGCTTCTCTTCTGGTCCAAGTCGAGGATTAACAGGCTGCCTTTCTTAAACACGAGCTCCAGATGCTGCCTGAAAGACTTCACAGCTAGAAGGAGACGAACAAATTCTGAGAACAAAGAGGAAGGAGAGGAGAGGGACAGAGGGGGCCATGTTCAGGGTTAGAGCTGAAGCCGCTCCTTTCTCTTCTGATTTCACTTCCTCCGGCTTTTTTTCCTCTCCCCTTTTACCCCTTACTCATTATCTTCCTCACCCACTCTGTGTTCCCTCACCCCTCACTTTCTTTCCACTCTGTTCATTTCTCTTCCCTCTAACCCCTCTCCTCGTACTCCCGCTCTCTCTCTCCATCCATTTGGTGGAACAGTGCCGCTGATAATGCCTGTAATTGGAGTGACTCACACTTTTCTAGTGTGTTTGGACCAGATAAAGAATATTGTCAGCATTTTGCCGACATGGCCTCTGCTGGCAGAATTAAATGGACTCCGTTCTGTTCTGTCTGCAGCAAATTAAAAGCCTCTCAATTCATCTGTTCTCGCCCGAGGCTCACAGGGGCCTCCTATTCACACAGAAACACCGTGGAGATGGGGAGGGGGGGGGGCTGGGGAGAATAAGAGAGATTTCCCTCTTCCCCAAGAAGCACCAGTCTTCGGTTTTGTTCGAGGCTGCACTCAGCCGCTGTTGGATGGAGACGGAGAGGGAACAAGAGGTCAAGACTGATAGTCTAAGGAGAGGTGAAGAGCAGCTAGGAAGGTAGTCAGATTCATTATTCAGCTTGTCAACCCGCAGCTGTCTTTGTACTTCAGCGTCTCTGCGTAATAAAGGAGTTCGTCTGCATGTGTGCGTGCATGTAAGCGTGTGTGTGTGTTTTCATGCATTTGCACAACGGGGTTAGAGTGCTGAGCTGAGTGTTTTTGGCTGCTAGGTGCCAGTAGTACTTGCTGCCAGTCAACACTTCAGAATAAAGTAGCAGCAGATGGGTGAAGGAGGGACAGAACGCAGGGGCCAGAGGGGCCCGTCAGGCACTGGACGGGGCCCAGGAAGAGCAGCGAGGGTGGCAGCGGCTCTGAGGGCAAATTACACATTCAAACAACCCTGCTTGGTAGTTTTAGTCATCTTTGCTATTAGTGAAAATAACTTTTAGCCGCCAAGTGGGGCAACATGTTGCAAAAAGTCAAGCAAGGCAATGAGCAGATGATCAGACAGGTTTTAAAGCTCCAGTTAGCCAAATGTTTTTATTAATATGGTGAATATTGTGACCCAGCTGCAGGACTTACTGATGTTGTGTACACACACAAATGGCCATTATACCCGACTCCAGTTTAGTTTTACCTCCAAATAAAGTAGTTTAGATCATCTTGCTAAGCTGTTTGCTTGTTTGCAACCTGTTTGATTGTCTCACTGCTTGTGTTCTTACTAACTTGCTGAATGCAGTGGATTTATAACTGTTAGGATTGATGGCTGAAACTGAGAAAACAAGAGCAGGATTGTAATTATCCAGAGCTGGGTGTAAATGACGATGAGCATGATTATTGCTTTTAAACTTCTTTAGATAGTTACTGCGTGATTGAAGTGTGAACTGGTTTGAAGAGATGGGATTGTTCTTCAAGCTGTGCCCTCGCAGAGGCACATTATTGACAGGAAGCAGGAAGGGCAGAGCTGGTCTCTCCAGTCCGTTACCATGGGCAACATGTACTCAAGGCCCCCCGATCAGACACCAGCTCGTTCTCACGCCTGCTGAGAGCTCTTGCTAGGTTTCTCCTGCCAGGAGTAAACACAGCCCAGCTGAAGCAAACCTCTTTCTTCCTCTCTTTCTCCCCAGCTCTCTGTGGGTGTGTGTGGGATGTCGTGTCAGGGCTAAAGCCCGTCCCTCTCCCATGAGCCCGTGTGCCCACACACACACCTGGCGCCTCCACGCACACACCCGGCGCCCACGCACGCAAAGCCGGCACTGACGCTGTGAACTGGACCCTCGGAGCCCAGCGGAGCCAAGCGGAGCGGAGTCTAGCCCAGTTGGAGCCTGAGGATGTCAACAGAGACAGAGCTACAGCCAGCGGTCAGGCCCAGCAGCGTCAGACGGGACTCCAAGAGGAAAGGTTAGTGCGCTGTCACACCTGTTGCACACTCCGAAGCTGTGTGATTACATCGCTTGTTACTCCTTTTTACTTATTACTCTATGAGGATAGAAATCCATTCACTGTTTCTATTAGATTAAGATCAAATCCTTGCCCATTAATGGTACTTTGTTCTGCAGCGGTTGGAAAAAGGCGCCTGTTCTGTTATTCCCACAATTATCTGCAACAAGTTTCACATCAATGTGCAAGTGCTCCCAATATTGCTTTGTCAACTTTCCTTCCTGTCGTCTTATCAAAGCGTGCAGCCTCCTCTGCCATGTTGCACTTCGTCTTGACAAAAGGAGCAAAAACTAATTACTTTCTAAGGCTGCACCCTCAATCCTGGGAACAAACAATTGTTAGACACTCTGGTGTACACAAACACACCTTTGTCAGCAACTTTTTTTTTTGTCTTTATTAGCTGTGTCTTGATTCGCTGCTGCTGATGGATTTGGGTCAGACAAACAGAACGCAGGAATGCTATTGTTCATAGGTAATTAACAGGTGCGGGCGCATTATGGTGCAGTAGCTCGCTACCAAACAGGTGCAGGGATGTTGTGGCTGGCGAGAAGCAAACAGATCCAGGTGTGAAAAGCTCCAGAGGCTGGTAGCTAGCAGGTGTACGAGAGCAGGCCTGGGTGGTCTCAGAGCAGAGGTGATGCCAGGGGCCAGGCTGGCAGCCATCGCCCAGCTGCTCGGCGCCACCTGCCCGACTGCGAGAGCGACGCCCAGCTTTCTCTGAATAAGCATCTGATTGATGTTGCAAAAACTGTGGACACCTTTGGGAATGACACTTAATGGATGCACGCAAGCCACACGGAAACACACACACACGCGCACACTCGCTCACTATCACCTGCAGCAGATGCCTCATTGCACACGGTGCGCTTCAGCCCCTGCAAACAAGCGTCGGTTCCCCCATACACAGTGTGTGAGGGAAGGCTCAATGACTCTCATGTCCTATTTAGAAACAGTATTGTTCTGCTGCAATGGAGATCATGTTCATCATTCAGACTGCTCTCCATATGTGGGGAGATGCAGACACACACACACACACACACACACACACACACACACACACACACTGGGACTGGGATTGAAGCCCAGAAGAGCATATGAGAGGAAAGATGAATGGTTTGCCTTCAGCATTCAGACTTGAGGGTTTTTAAGCTTCTCCTCTGCCTTCTTCCCCCCTCCCTCCTTCTCTCACTCTCACTCTCTCACACACACACATACACACACACATTACCTTACACCTTGTCTTGTGTCTGCATCTCTTTTTAGAAATGTTATGTGGAATTTGAACTGGGCTCACGCAGAGTGCTCATCTCTGTTCTGATCTGGGTCATCCTTCCCAACACACACACACACACACACACACACACACACACACACACACACACACACACACACACACTCAGCAGGGTGATGAAAGTCAAATGCAATCATATACCACACACAAGCAGCGAGCGTGTTCTGGGAATAGGAAACTTTGATAATGTTGCTGTTAGCGTGCTTCATGTGTCTGACCTGTGTACATACACTACATACACGTGTTCCCCGTCCCGTCCACCCCCCTGCTGCCTGCCTCTTCGGAGGAGCTGGATTTGAATGAAAATAGCTCCACTGATCATCATTAGGGTGTAAATGGCGGCTCCGCTGTTTTGAGAATCCCTGCAGGGATAGTCCCTCACTCTCGTAATATCCTTCCTCTCCCTCCTCGTCCTCCTCCTCCTCCGCACACTGCTCTGACTCCTAAATGACCTTGCCCTGAATGAGTGAGACACCGAGCAGAGACTGATCACGAAGAGAGAGAGGGAGACTAATGAGTCAATGTGAAGGAGAGCTGTTTAATCTCAGGCCTTTGTTTCAGAGTTCTGTGGTGAAGAATGGAATGAAAAAGACTATGAGACTGCTGCGTGTCGCACATTAATCACAGGCGCCGTGCGCCCGGGTCCACGCGTCGCTCTGCGTCTGCGGGTCTCCGGGTGCTCGTGTTGGTTTCTTTTGTACACACAATTACGTTTTCACCGGTGAGCGCAGGGGTCATTCTTCTGAGAGAACAATTTTTTCCTCCACAAGAAGCTTTTTATTGAATTACCGCGACAAGAGAGAGATAACCTCTGACCTTTAGCATTTACATGACCTGAGGTGAATAACTGCGGCTTCCTGCTGCCTGCTGACACTGAATTAGTCAGTCTTATTGGTCAGGCTGGATTCTTGAAGTATAATAGCCTTTATTAATCCTCAATAGATCCACAAAGATTACATCTCTCCACCTTCTAACCCTCTCTGATTTTCCCTCTCCACCCCCACCTCTTTCCTCCCACACCTCCTCTGCTTGTGTCCTTGCAAATCATAACAATCCCAGTATTAATGGAGGTGCTAATTTAGACTAAATTAGATTTGGGCTGGCAACCCTTTACAGTCCACTCACGCACCCCTCATTGAGGTTGCACGTATATGTGACGTCTGCACAGCTCAGCTAAGCAGCGGTGCCCCCCCCCCCCAGCTTTTAGTGGACTGAAGAGGTCAAACTTGAAGGAAATTATTGTGCAAGAAAAAAAAAAGATTTGAGGCAACTCGTGAAAAATAAATGTAACTTTGGCTGGAGAAGTGCACTCAGTGGCCACTTTATTGGGTACAGCCTAATGCAAACCAGCACAACAGCTCTGCCATAACATCTGTCTTCAGCAGCTTATTACTGAGGTCGTCGTTTGCAATGAACTGCTGTCCTGTTTCTAATTTTATTCATGTCCTTACCATCACTGACTATGACCTCAGTGCTAAAAGACTTAATTGAATTATCACCTCTGTGACAGTGTCAATAAAAACTTAATGTTACTGGCAGGATATTATTGGCAGAACTGTTGCATTGGATTCTATTAGACTGCACAGGTGTGTGTGTGTATGTGTGTGCGTGGGGACTGACCCTCAGGTCGGGAACCACCAGTTCTCACAAGACGCTGTCCCTCCCCGTCTCCTGCAGCCTTGAAGTTATGCAAAGGGATGCGTCTCCAGTGAGATTTAGAGTGGATGTTTAATCGGTATAACTGTTTTTCAGAAGGAGACACGTTTTGATTTTCGTCATTATCAATAACACACAGAGCTGACAGTCTGCCAGCGCAGACACTTTTATGTGAACGTCAAATTAGAACGGAGAGCCAATTTGACATTCGTGAAGAGCCCAACAGCTGCAGCACTTAAGCTTTTTTTTAAAAAAAACTTTTACATCTCAGCGCCCACCTTGTAATGAAGTACGATGAACCGTGGACGCCTTACTCTGGGGAATCTTCGAATCGCATTTCACACTTTCACCGTGCAAGCGAATCGCCCTGGCATTACAACGCAGTATGTCAACAACGCTGCATTTTGTCGAATGCAGTGTAATTAATATAATTATAGATTACACTTAAGCTGTTACGGCGTGCTTAATGAACGTGTGCTCTGCTCTCGCTTCAGCCTCCAGAGGATCTGTGGGCAATGCAGGGTGCAAAGATTGGCCTGCGAAGCTGGCGGAGAAACGCTGGAGTTTTCTTTTACGGCACTCAAATTTAGCTCAGCTCCACAGCTGACACAGAAAAACAAATTGTCTGCAGTGTTTATTCACATTTGATTCAGCGGAAGTTTCTGCAGTGGCTCCGTTCTGACGAAACTGAACAAAAAGCGTGAATAAAGATACAAAACGGTGAAATCCCGCTGAATGAACTGTGCTGATTTTGGCATATTCCTGTGAGGCTGGCATCGTGTTGTTGGTACAGTATGCACGGACGTTATCAGGGTTGTGAATGAACGTTTGAGGCTAGCCAAATGTTGGTAAATTGCGACTACGGTTGCTAAGCTCGTAGCGCCCCGAGCAGCCGCTTTGGCAGGTAACCAGCAATCAAGTGGCTGTTATTCATTTCTGAAAACGCTACTTTGTAAACAGCAACACTCACGTTTGTATTTTTGGGATTCGTCGCCCACTCTGACCAACTTTTCTATTTGCAGGATTGCATTCACAACACCATTAAATGCTCAAATAAAACATCCACCGATGCGTGTCTGTCTTTCACGATGTGACACAGAATATGATTACACGTTATAATAACTTCCGCCGCTGTCAACACACGCGGTCGACTGTCATCATAACTCTGAAAAATCACGACTTTCCCCACAATGGGATTTGGCTGAGGATGCGTGGGAGGGTGTATTCACAGTGTAGCTGGCAGCCAGCAGCATGAAAAGAGTGGTTAAGGGTTATAGCTGTGCAGCTGTTAGCCTTTGTGCGCGTGGATGTGTGTGCGTGTGTGTGTTTGCTTGTCTCTGGTGTGCGATTAGCAAACACATTATCTTCTTCGTGTGGATATTATGCACACATCCAGTCTATCTGGCACAATCACCGCAGCCATTTACTCTGATATCTCTCCCTGGGGAATCTTAGAGCACAAACAACGGTATTTTGAGTGTGTGTTTGTGTGTGTGTGTGTGTGTGTGTCTATGAGAGGTAATCAGATCTGTTCCCTCCAATCAGACAGAGATTGAATTGAACTGGCTGTCCGTATTTGCGGTTGTCAGTGGAGGCCGGTAGTGGATGCGGGGTTATAGAAGACAAAAACAACACTCTCTCGCAGATAGAGGCACACACTTTCCAAACAAGGCTTTTCCATCACAAAAACTATATTTAGAGATAACTGCCTCCTCTCTGTCTTCTCCCGCTATCTGCTGCCCTTCTATCCCATCAGTTTATTTCTATAAATTAGCAACCTATCCATCCTGCTGTCTACTCTTCTCACCATCTATTGTTGTTGTTTTTTTTTATTGGCTCTATAATAACTCAGGAGTGCAGGTGAGGATCGCCGCCGTTCCCAGGAAGGCGCCTCATTCCACAAACCCACATCTTCTTTCTGTGCAGCGTCTCCAGTGACACACTCCTCTGCCCCTGTTCTCGAGCGTTAAAAGAAGCTTTCAAATGTGACCACACAGAATACGCATTCAAAACGCCTGACTCAGAGAGGAATATATCTAACATTGAAAGCCTTTTATTTGCTTTTCCTGAGTCTTGGACTGTGTGTGTGTGTGTGTGTGTGTGTGTGTGTGTGTGTGTGTGTGTGTGTGTGTGTGTGTGTGTGTGTGTGGGGAGGGGGGGGGCTAGCTTGTGTACTCTGTGATCCTCTCAGTATGTTGAGCTTAGTCCTCTCCTCCACACTAGTCAGTGTGGCTTTTGCCCACCGCATCACTAACTCCGGTCTCCATAGCAACAGTTTGCTCCCTGCTTATAATTTGCACAAAAGGAAAACGTCCCAATGTCACACGCAGGCTCTAATAGAGGCCGCTACACTCATCCTGCTGTGCTGGCTGAAGGACTGTGCATTGAGGGGACGTTTCTCATTTGTTAGATGTTGACAGGCTGCTGTTTTCTGTTTCCATTTCTTTTTTCACAACGTACAAACAGAGCTGTCTGAGCAGAGCCGACCTAAGACACATCAGCCCTATGCGTAAAAGGGAAAGCTGTATTGTTCATTTTGTATGTCTTGTTAGGTAAATAATATTGCATAACTCAATTTTCTTGTTGTTAGTTAAGGTGATTTACAACTCTGATGCCAAAAAAGTTGGGACGCTTTGAAAAAGAAATATCATTTGTGAACAAACTGTTTTCTAAAGTGTTCCTGAGTCCATGTATTAATCTCCTTTATCCAATCATGTGTTCACAAAGTGGTGAACCTCGCTCCCTCCTCGCTTGTGAACCACTGAGCCTTTCCAGGATGCTCCTTTCATACCCAATATGCTACCAACTGTTACCAATCAACCTGTTTACCTGTGGAATGATCCAAACAGGTGTTTTTGGAGCGTTCCACATCTTTCCCAGTCTTTTGTTGCTGCTGTCACAATTTGTTTGAAACGTGTTGCTGCATCAAATTCAGAATAAGCAGATATTTACAAAAATCAATGAAGCCGATGAGGAAAAACATTCAATATGTTTTCTTTGTGCTGTGTCAAAAGGTTTAGCAAATTATCACATTCTGTTTCAGTTACAGAACTCTTTCTGTTCCACAGCGTCCCAACTTTTTTGGACCTGGGGTTGTAAATTCTAGCTGAAATCATTTTAAAGTAAAAAGTGTTTTTTGCATGTATTGTTAATAATTATGTCAGTATTGAGAGGGAGAAAAAAGGTCCATGGAGCAACAGAAATGTCCCTTGGAGCGTCTCAGTGACCAACCAGCACACACACTCGTTTGATTGACAGTTTGTAAACAGGTAAGACGTTTCCTCCACGGCCATTTCCCAGGTGACCATGATCCTTTTGAGGAGCTAAGGAAGTAAACCTGAAGTTGTACTGGAGGAACCAGGAGCTAGGTGCAAAAAAAAGTCCCTCTTCCAGGGGTAGTACTTTCGAGGGCTAATTGTCGCTGGGTATTCAATTATAACAAAAAGAAAATTATATTACTCATTACAGTACAATTACTAACAGGAGGAAACTGTGTTCAAAGACCTGGAAGCAGCTGGAGAAACCGTTTTTGCTCTGCTCACTGACTAAAGAAACTGATGGAATATCCTGACAGTAGTAATAACTGTCAAAGGAACATTAATAATTAACGATAGGGAGCAGGAGGCCTGTCAAAACTGGCCAAAAAGGATTTGATTATCCTACTAAAATAAACACATACCTTCGAATCATATGAATATCTCTTTTTGTGCATTACGTCCATAAGAGGGCAAACCAATGCAACAAGAGACATACTACTTTTTCATTATTTCAACATAAACATGTCTTTTAAAGATGTGCATTACAAAATAAACAAAGTAATGTTCTACACTGTTCTATCAGCTTGACCTCTGTCTCATTTTCAGTCCATGGGAGTGACGTTGTGTGCAGGGTTTCCAGCTGGTGCTGGTCCACTGGAGTCCTGGAAGACTTCAATGTCAATGAAACTGTGGTCACATATTACCTGATTATAAACTCTATTTTCCCATGTTTTGGTGTAAGTGACTAATGCACCACCAACTTTCCGAAACTGGTCCAGTTGTAGCCAGCAGCCACAAAACAGGCTGCAATGTAATCATTCCATCATTTGCACACTGTCAATGTAAAAGTGTTTATTTTTGCCGCGGACAGGCTCAGATTGTTATTGTCTGAGAACATTATGGAAAGGATCTCCCCAGAGAGAGACCTTTTTGTTAAAGAGTAAAATCCTCTTTGTTTAACTGGAAACAGCCACTCCAGCCACCAGACTCCATTCACAGAAAGAGTCATTTTATCATCGTAAAACGCCTTTCATTCAAACTCGAGAGAAACAAAATATAACTCTCTAAAACCTTCTTGGTTCGTCACTCCACTGTTCCACCAGTGAACACCAACTGGTTTGGTCGAAATGAACTCTTGAGTCACCAACAAAAAAACAGAGAAAACAGCGTGTACAGCCGGAATATTTTCACATCTAACTCAGACACACATAGATGCAGGAATACTTGGAGGCCTAGTGGTTAAGATGCTTAATGTATAAATACAATAACACCCCCCATTCTGATTCTGGCTACATGGCAACCAAAAAAAAAGAAAGATAGTATTTTATATAATTTACTGTATTTAAATTTCTCTTTGGACTGGCGTATTTCAAGAGACTACAGGTCAGAGAATTTGCAAAGCAGATCTGTGTGCTGTTAACAGAGAAGAATTCAATTAGAATTTAATTTCAGTCGGATCTAAAGGACGATGATGATACGCAGTGAGGAGATAGGAGAGAGACTCTGGCAGATGGCAGAGCTTCCCTTTTCCTTTTCATGCTCTATGATGTTCCTCAGTCCTCCGTTGCTCCATCCCTCTCTTCCAGGACCCCGGCTGAGTGAATGAAGGGAAGGGGTTCATTACGCAAGATGAGACACAGAAAGATAGAGAGGGGAAGGACAACAACTTCAAGTGGTTCCATATTTTGGCAGAGACGACAGACATGAGAGAGGGCTTTGTTCTGGCACACTCGCCTCGGCATGAAAGGCGGACTGCTGCGTTTTGAGGAGTTACCTGTGTTTCCTAATGCTTTGAAAGACGGTTCTGTAGTGTTCGACAGTCACACACACACACACACCTACACCTACACCTACATGTGCACACAAACACACACTCAAACACAAGCGTGCCTCCTGTTCACACAGGCTGTGGGATTTAGGAAACAAATAGTTTTGACACTTTTCAGTCAGATGTGTCTCTTAGTGTTTGAACAGACTAAATAATATGTTTGTGTGTGTGTGTGTTTGTGTGTGTGTGTGTGTGTGTATTCGGGTGAGTTTGCTAAGAGAAGAACGACAAGGACAAACTGTGAGGTGCTTTTCTGCTCTCTCTGATAACAGGAAGTATTTGTTGGAAGCTCACAATGCACAGAACTGCGTGTTCTTCTTTTGCAGCACTGCATGAACATTTATGAAAAGTTAGAATTGAGCGAGTGTGTGTGTGTGTGAGAGAGAGAGAGAGAGAGTGTGTACGAGTGGCGGCTCAGGGGCGACCGACGGTGCAGTCCACGGGGGGAACCGCTTCAGCGTTGCATGACAGGATGCTAGCGACTTGTTTACACAGCCCACTCTCTGATGCCCTGTCAGAGCCCGGAAAACACACAGCGGCGCGCACAAACAAAACACGCACGCCGCACACACGTGCGCGCAGTTACGTGCACGCTCGCAGGCCATGTTCCCCTTCGTTAGTGAGACCAATTACCTTGTAATTAATGCCAGGGCGAGAAACAAGCTTTACCACCAGGAGTGAGAGACAGAGAGAGAGACAACAGGATTGAGAGTAGCCTCATGCTAGCAGAGGCCTTACTGGCTTGTTATGTAATGGGGAGAATGTAGAAAGGATGAGATGAAATGAAATGGGGGAGAAGAAGATTAAATCGCCTTATTCCCCTACAGAACATGCTGCTTTTCTGCTGGATGCCGGATGAAATTCATTTCCTCAGGTGACTGCTGCCGTCCCCATCGTCAAAGTTCAGGTTTTAGTCTTAATCAAACAAAGTGTACATAACGGCAAATTGAGTTTCAGTTTGCTAACATCAGCTGAGTGCTTTTTCCAGATGACACAGTGCGTCTTGTTATGGTGAAAATAATCGACTTTAACCCGACAGAACATGGGCACGCGCTCTGAAAGCAACCGCTGAGAGTGAAGCCATGCTGAACAGTGTTCAGGCGCAGAGCAGGGAGTTGTGTTGTTTCGCTCTTTGTGCCGTATTAAAAGCTTCAAGCATTTCCTAAAATTCTGCTGCTTTGCATACCAGTAAGTGGGCAATAAAACCAACTCTCGCCATGATAGTCTTGTGCACACTCACAAAGCCCCCAGTGGGTTTGTGGCTGGATGCAAAGATCAATGCAACAAGAAAATAACAAGCACAAAACTCGTCCAGGCCCATGGCGACTGTGTGCATATCTAAGACAGTGGCTCTTTTACAGCTCAATGCAACATTTGTGTGGTAGAGCTGGGAGTTTAAAAAAGAAACGTCTCAGTATTTTTTAGGCTTCACTAAAGCCTGCACACCAGAAATTTTAGTATTCGAGCATTTCTTGGATTCCATCAGATAAACACAGATCAATAGGAGCTTTTCACCCATTAAAATAATTAAATCTTTAAGAGACAAATTTAGACCAAGTGCAATTAAAATATATAGTCAAATGAACAGGTTGTGCCTGAATATGTGCACTGCACTGAAGTAATCAAAACAGGCTGCTGGTATTCAGAAGATAGAGTGCACATCTATGAACTTTGCTTGTTCCTTCGTTCCTTCTTCCATCCACACAAGCACTGTTCAAAAAAATAAGAGAGTAAGATCCATCTATCTGAAAACACAAAAGCAAGATTAACCAAACCCAAACCCGAACCCTAAAGCCAACGTTGGCCAATCAGAAGCCTGAAAGAAGCTATTACAGGTAGGCGACATTAGCGGCGGGGTCTGCGTTGTATAGGATTATGCAGCAGTGACCTCCATGGTGCGTTCAGACGCCTCTGTTCCTCACCATGTTGGAAGCGTAACTGTAAATCTATGTGTAAACGTGCAAAAAAGTCCTGTTTGTAAGGTTAGCTGCAGCGTTATTTTATCAGCCATTGCACGATATTTGTGAAGGGGAGGACTCTGACATCGAGCACAGGAGATAATAACGCACACAAACTCCAAAAACACCATTGTCAGTGACTTAAAACAGTGTTTGTGTGCGGACTAAAGGCCAAAACGCATAGAAAAAGCTACCAGCACACTAGTTCCACATTAACAAAAACCCAGGGTCCCACCCATAACGCTTATTGGATGTATGATACACATTGCAAATACAAAGGCAGGTTTTCTCCAGTGTGCATCTTTGAAGCTGTGAGAGCAGCTGGTCGAACCTGCGCACCCAGCTGACGAGCTGTGTGTGACTGAAGCCGCGAGCTGAGGAGTCAGCACTGCAGATCAACGAACAGAGGCTAGCATTAGCCATGTAGCCGCACTAATCATTGTGACCACACAGTGTTACACAGCAGGAGAAATGTGCCAGATCAGTAGCATCATATGACACAATGGCAGAGGCCAAAAGCAGGACCTCGACACACTAAATGCATTTGTCTGTTAACAGCATTTTCAATAGATGGGTGAACATTTTAATTAATTATTATTTTTTAATGCAAGTGGCATGCAAACACAGTGTTTGCAGCAATCTTGTGCTGTCAAATGCTATAAAAATAGCTTATTGATTTAAGTCTCCTTCTTAAAGGTGTCTGTCTCTCCAACTCCCACCAAACACGAGTCAAACTTTTCTCTCTCTACTTTTGCAAAGTGACCTTGACACAAGGTGTGTGTGTCTCTGTGTGTGTGTGTGTGGGACGGTAATGGGCAGTGTGTTGCGTCTGTCCCTGACGTATTTTTCAGCTCTAATGTTTTTCTGCCACAGAGGATTGCTGGACGCCTCAGGACACACATGCATGCGCAGACAGCAGCTCAGGTCTCTGGCTGTGGCCCTGTCATCCAGGTCAGAGCGGCGGGTGGCGGGGAGAGGGGGGATGAGGTAGAGATGGAGAGAGAGAGCGAATGTCGGGACGAGAGGAACAAAAGGGCAAGAGGATAAGAATTACACCACTCGAGCTCTTTGAGATTGTCCAGAAGTCTAACTTTATTATTTCATCTCTGGAGCGTCTGAGCCGCAGCTCTCTTCTAGCATAGACGCCAAATTTCAAAGAATAATAAGAAAGCTAAAAGATACCCACAGGCAGAACATGCGTTTGAACTAAATACGTCTTAATGGAAGCCTCACGTATTTTAGCAAACTGCTTGAGCTCAAATGAAGCGTCTTCATTTAGCAAACACAACAGCAGACATGTTGCAAACAAGACGGGAAGAATGCACATCACAAAGCAAAGGCACAGCGCTCGCCTGTTTGACTTCATCATCTCATTTTACACCCGGCGTTCTTCTCCGCCAGCCGTGGCCGTGTTCTTCTAACACGTGCATATGCGCAGACTCAGTCAAGAGTGAGCCTTCGTGTGCCAAGTCAATCGGCCAGAATTCTGCACGGAGCTGAAGGGGGAACTTGCTGTTTTCTTGGCACGTGCTGTTTGCAGGTTTAAAAGCGCCTGCGTGAGAGTGGCTATGAGTGAGCGCTTCGTCTGAGCGAGCCTCTGATAGGTAAAGAAAGCGCCGAAAAAAACCCCACGCAGACGTTCTCACACGCATTCAGCGGCGGGGTTTAGAAGCGGGATTAATTGGAGAGCAACCGCCGCGCTCCCTCATGTGCTGTTGAGTGTTTGTTGGGAACCGTCCCAGCTGCAGTTAAGAGCCTCTGGGTGCTTCTTCATCTGGAGCAGCAGAGCGAAACAAGCTGCAAACTTCAGCGGCGACTGCGAGCGTTACAGGCCTGCCGAGAAGAAGCACTGGCATCGGCTTTAGTGCCGCTAACGTCACTTCGGAGGAATATCAGATGTTCCTCAGACATGAGGAGCAGGAAGATGCAAAAAAAGCTGCTGCATCTCCTGTTCATTCTTACCCAGTGTCCTCAAACTAATGGCTTAAAGTCTCTAATGTCTAATGAAATTAATGAACTAAACTGATACGCTTTGTTGGTCTTACCCTTTGCACTTGAATCTTCAGGCTGGGTGGTCGGCATGCATTTTAATAGAGATCACCGTGAATACCTGTGCAGCTCATCTGACACATTGACATGTGTCACGCTGCAACTGAGCAAATAGGTTGGAGAGAGATTCATCAATCAAATATGTGGCGAGGAAATGAGATAGCAACAAATTGGCTTTAGATCAATATGATTAGATTTGAAGGGACATTCCAGTTTGGTACAATTTGGGCCTTTTTTTGGACGCATTTTATGTTAAGCGATGGCAGTCAGTGTCAATCTCGCTGACAAATTCCTGCGGCCGCTTCACAACAGAGGTCCGCCCGTGCTTTGCCAGCTAAATGCTTTTAATGTGACGCTGCAGCAGTAGGGATTGTTCGGTTTGTATTTTTCCCAGCTCGACTCAGAGCAGCGTAACACACAGCAGTGAAACAGCTTCATTGGTTATAATGTACACTGCGTGAATTTTATTGGTGTGACAATGTCCTCGTTAATTGGATTCAAATGTAAATATTCTTCCAGTTTTATGTTTGTCTGTTTTAATTCTTAAGCTTTGCTTAATTTGTTGGAGTGGATGGGAATGATTAAAACGTCTTTTTCATCATATGTGATGCAATATAGCGGCATCTGCAGGGATTGAGTGACTCAAAACGAATGAATGGCCTCGTAGAGACACTGTGTTTTACTCTGATTCTGCCGTTCAGACTCTGTTTTACCTACAAGTAAAGTGGATAGACCATCTGGATAAACTGTAGCCTGTATGTTGCCGTGTCTCCATATCTCAGAAACTGCTTTAGTACAGTGTCATCATAAGTAATCGACATGAGCCTACAAAAATATGACCCAAGATGTCATAAAAGAGGAAGAAATTTGATTGCAATATGCATGTAATGTAAATGGAACCAAAGAGGAAGGATCATGCACAGACAAAGAGGGGTTGGGGCTTTTGTGGCGGAGGGGGGGGGGGGGGGGGGGGGGGTTCCAAAAGTGGAACCAGCTGAGAGAGAATGATGGGAGGGTACACAGGAGCCAGAAGGTTACAGTTGCCAGGGGCGATGCTAGGGGCTTCCCTGAAGGGCTGGACGTACTGTACCAGCAGTCACCTGCCATCTATCACCTGTGTGTGTGTGTGTGTGTGTGTGTGTGTGTGTGTGTGTGTGTGTGTGTGTGTGTGTGTGTGTGTGTGTGTGTGTGTGTGTGTGTGTGTGAGAGAGAGAGAGAAGAGAGTCTGGGGGGGGGGGGGGTCTGCCTGTCATAACGCTCTAATCCTGAGTGACATTTATCCAATAGAGGCCTCGCTCATTCATCCATCCATCACGTTCTATTCCTCCTCTCCATCCTTTGCTCTCCGCTTTATGTCCTTCCCTCCCTCTCTGCTTGTTGCTTCAGACAGACAGTCAAACCAACCCTGCATACCAAGCACCCGCACACACACACAAACACACACACACACACACAAACACACACACAAATACTGAATATGGTATTAACTGCTGAATTCCAGATATTCCGGCTCTGGTGTGGCAGCGTCGTGTGCAGTGTGGTTTTACACGGCGAGTTATGCGGATTTGAATGGAAGCTTGTATTTGTGAATGCGTGTGAAAGCGAGCGTGTGTGTTCACCTGTGGAGCTGCCATGACTGATGCATCACAAGACTCTGCTTCCATTAGGGCTGGGTATGGTATAGCAGGTGGGGTGTGTGTTTGGTTGCATCTGTGCAAGTATGAAAGGTGTGCGTGTGCGTGTGCGTGTGTGTGTGTGTGTGTGTGGAGCAGCCATGACAGATGAAATGGAAGATTCTTTCATTAGTTGTATTTGAAGCTCAGCGGGGTCACAGCAGTAGCAGACATTTAATTACAGCAGACTGAATGCTTCCCCTGCTGACACACAGAGGCGCACACACACACAGACAGAGACACACACACACACGCATGCACACACTCACAGGGAGGTCTTTCATGGAACATGCTCCCAAAAGGTAATAATATGAACCACTCAGCAGGAGAAGTAACCCTGGATCCTGTCTACCTTTTTCTCTCTTTCTTCCCCTGTTGGCCTTCCTCGACTTCTCCCTCTCTCTGTGCTCCTCTCCCTGGGTGTGCTAAGTATAGCGGCAGTAATGGTGATGGATGCAGATGGAGGGAGCAGGTCTTAAATGTCAGACTCAAATGAAAACCGCTGTTCCAGTGAGACAAAAGCAGCTGGACACCTCCAGTGTTATTTAACACTCACACACACATACACACACTCACAGATGGAAGTCCTGCCCATAGACATCCCTGTTTTGTTTGCATGGCACATGCACATGCAATCGTGTCACTTTTGGGGACATTACATAGACTTACATTCATTTCTTAGAGACTTAGGCTAACCATAAACACAAATTGCCCTAAGCCCAACCCTTACCTTAACCTTAAAGCAAGTCCCTAAAATTGAATGATTTGGGGACTTGCATTTTGCCCCCATAAGGAAGGTGTGACAATGTGACTGTGTAAACAGATTCATGTCCCCACAACATGAGTAATACATGGCCACACACACACATGCCTGTGGACAGCCCGATTTACATTCTTTCATAGTGTCGATCAATGCTTTGTGCTAACAAGCGTAGCAATGCGCTAGCAAATCAAAGAAGAAGAAGACCGCAAGTAAACACAAATAAAAACAATGCACGATTTAGAATTTTAAAAAATCAACCTCGGAAATTTTTTATGAAGGAAGGAAAAACACTCAGCGTGATCGTTAGATGTCATGAATACACTTCTGAAATATCCACAGGGCACCTTTAATGCATCGTTAGGGGCCAGTTTATTAAAGTTTCCTGGTTTGTTCTCGTGAGCAGACAGAGAGATTTAAAGCTGTTGTGTTTCCTGACAGGCAGTTCATGTTTGGATGTGTTTTTTTTTTTTGTTTCACACACAGCAGCAGTGGCATGTTTCATGTTATTCACACAGGAGGAAGAGATGGCGGGTTTGGGACACACACACACACACACACACACACACACACACACGCACGCTTGTTTATGTGTGTACTCGCCTATATGCACATTTCATGGGACCATCTCAAGTTTAATGAAGGCAATATTTAAATGTCTTCAAACGTCTCTGCGTTGAAGGGAAAAAAAATCCTCCAGCGGTTTAATCGCTTACTCTCATCTCAGCCCAACCGAGACGTGACACAATAGCGAGAGCTCGTCTCTCTCCCTCTCTCCAAAATAAGGACAGATGTACTTCGGCTCTTTTGTCTCGGAAGACTTTGAGGCAGACAGTCAAGATTTACTCCAAGTAGGACTGTGACTGAGTGTGCGCCTGTTCAATGATTCAGTGGAATGAGCTCATCCACACCATATTTGTGTGTGTGTGTGTCTGTGTCATTTTTTTATGAATGGGGACCAGAGTGCTTCTCCTCTTGAGATAGTTGGCTTGTTTTTGCCTTCACACGTGACAAATTTCTTCACAAACATGATGTCCAGCAGTCTTGAACAATCAAAAGTTGCTATTTGAGGCTTTCGCATTAATGCAAGGGCTGGCCCAGCACGAGAACCCTGTCATTTCTATGATAATGAGGCCTTTTGTGGCCTTAAATGCCCTTAAACACCATCCGACCTCTAGGATGGCGCGCAGATGTGATTGAATTCAGGTGATCCGAATGAAGCCTTTCAAAATGGGCACGTTTGGGCGCGTGTGCGTGCGGGCCTGCAGACAAAGCCGAGGGAGGCGGGAGATTAGCGTTGGACAAAGATGATTCAATGGAGCCATATAACACGACGCTCTCGCCTTTTCTACTGTACTGCAATGCTGCCGGGACTCTATGAATGGAGGGAGTGTGAAAGAATGAGGAGAGGAGGAGTGGGACCTCTCCATCACTCCGACTATGACCTTCCAAGAGTCACGCTGTTATAGAGTACAGAACTAATGCCTCAATATATTATCTGAATATGCTGCATTATCATTATGCCTCTCCCTCTCGCTATCGCTCTTGCAGTCTTTCACTCACATGTACACACTCAGAAACACAATGCAGAGACACGCACGCACGGATGCGGGAGTGTTTCCCCCCCTATGCGATGTTTGATGATGAAATGTTTGCGCACTGCAGGTGAGAGATAGAGAATTGGAGAAAGATGGAGGGAGCACGACACAAAGGAAGCCAGTTTAGCCTCACGAGCGGCCACTCTCTCTCTCTCTTCACCCTCCTTATTGTGTGAAGAGGAGCGTTGTAGTCACTTTAGGAGATAACACGTAGACTTCCTGGACAAGAGCAAGGTCAACACACGATGCACGCTAATGCATGCGCGAGGCGCCGACAATCTCGCACACAATGGAGGATGAGGACAGAGGGAGACGGGCGATAAGAGCGAAATGTCACAGTATTATTTTGCAGGAGAAATGGCCGCAGAGGAGAGCGGTCGCAGTTTCGACTCTAATCCCGTCGAACTTCATCGATTCATGTGTCCGAGTATATCGACGAGTGCCATTCATATGATACCACAGTTCAATGCTCTGACTTAATCACATAACAAGATGTTGCTAACATCAGTAGCTTTGACCTATGGTTGTTGTTTTTTTTTCACTCTTGAAGCCTTTTGTGGTCCCTGTGATTGATGATCCTGAGGTAATAGCACTGGTCAGAGGTAGATGGAGGTCCTTGACTGGAAGATGTACTGTAGACTTGAGTGTGTGTGTGTGTGTGTGTTTCTGCAGGGCAGGATCGCAGTGAGGCGGCTCTCATCAGGCGTTTTAGGGGCGATGGCGTCCGCTACAAGGCCAAGCTCATCGGCCTGGACGAGGTCACCGCCGCCCGTGGAGACAAACTCTGCCAGGACTCGATGATGAAGCTCAAGGTAAAGAATGTGTCTCTCTTCTTCTCTTTTCTCTCTCTTAATGCTTTTTAAATTAAGAGTTTACTTCTTAAAGCTTCTTAAAGCAGCCAGAAATTACTTTTAACACCCAGAAGTGATGTAACGTGATTGCCCACAGCCACATCAGGCTCTGCTGAGCACCAATAGCCAACACAGTTGTCAGTCCATAAATGGTTCTTCAAATTCATGCATTTTCTAAAGTTCAACTTTTAAATATGCATGTTTTGCACATCAGCACGACTGTGTGTGTGTGTGTGTGTGTGTGTGTGTGCATGCATATGTAGTTTGTTGCAATTTTTCTATGACAATTGCCAGAGAAGGGTGGAGGAAGAGAGAGACATAAAAAATGAGGGTGTTATCATTTATAGGCAGGACGATGATCAGTGCAGGAGGAAGTGGGGAGGTTAGCCATATGGATGAGAAGGGGATCGGGGTGAATGTCTCATTTGCAAGGACAGGAACAATTAGAGGGAGAGGTAGACAGATGGGGCAGTTAGCAGAGGAGAAGAGGCATATAGGAGGGGAATCATTTGCATGATAGGTGAGCGAGAGGGATGAGGAGAAATACTCATTTATAAATAGGAGTTTAATCAACAAGCAAGAATTATTTTACTGTAGCATCCATTGGAGAAACTAATGTACACAAGAAAATGTCCAAATGTCCCCGCCGGTCAGAGCAAATCCGAGATTTTCCTTCTTCCTCGCAGAGAAAGAGGGTTTGAAAACGGTCAGTGGGTGGAGCACCTTATTCATTATTAATTGTCCCTCAGCACGTGGGATCCACATACCGCGGGAGATATTTAAATTGAGAAAATGACATTTACGTTTTGTTTGTGTAGTGAAAACTCTTTCCAGCGGAGGCCGAGGAGGGTGAGGAGAGGACAGACAGCTCATTGATCAAACAGCTTCCCTCCTCCTCATTTATTCAGACAGGAAATCCATCAACTCTTTTTCTCTGATCTCTCCACCTCTTCTTCCACGCTGCCCCTCCCTCTCCGAGCCCGACTCCCTCACTTCTCTGATCTCGCGCCGCTCTTTTCTTCTGCTGTTGTGACTCACCTATGCAAATGGACGTGGGGTGAACCTAATGGGGAATTCCGCCCTTAGATACACTTGTAGTGTTATAAATCATTAGTATGTCACGATGCGTTCAGGGAACTCAAGCAAGACGTTGTCATGAGTTGTTGCAATGTAACTTTTTGCTGTACTTGCCTTGTCTTACCTTTTTTTAGGTATTATTGATTTCCTGCAATTCCCATAATGCATTTCATTAGCCTAAGATATGAGATTAAGGTTTTCCATTCATCTCAATTGATACAGGATCTGCAATATTTGGTGGTTATTTGTTGTTCCACCTTAAAGGGTTTTTGAAGCGGAATGGTATGAGGTACTTCAATATTATCAATCAATAGTCAGTGTATTACCTGCAGTAGATGGCAATCTGCATTTGCCCCCAGTCTGGAGAAGCAGAAAGGAGTACCGGCATGGAGGCAGAGCAATGCACTGCTGTTGAGAGGGTCAGCAGCAAAATGTATTTTATCCACTTAAAAGAAGGCCCACCTAAAATAATCAATATCAGCTCAGCTGTATGCTACATGGACGGTATTTTCAGTGCTTTGCCATCAGACAGCCCTTTCCTTTGGCACTCAGCTGTAGGACTTGCAGCACCAGTGCCTGCGCTGTATTACACCGCAAATTCGCTGTTTGGGTCTGAAAAATTGCGAGATCAAACTGAACTAAAACTTCACTTTTCTAAAGATTTCAAAGACGGTGTGTGCTTGTGTTTTTCCCGGCTGTTCAAACAAAGACGTGTCCTGTCACCGGGTAGATTTCACTGTGTTCTGCTGGGCGACATTGGCCTAAGACGGCTGAATATATACGCACTGAATATAGACATCGGCTCTCCACTTGCAACATTGAGACAAGCGATAATTTCTCTAAAGTAGATTACGTAAACCCACTGCTAAATAAGCCAGACAGACACTTGCTAGGCTGCACTTGTCTGCTGAAAGTCCGACCCTGCGGTGTGATACAGTACGGTTGAGTAAATGTAGTGGCAGGAAAGCAAAGGGCCGTCTGATGACGAGGTAAAACGATTAAAATATTGTAAATATAGCAAACACTTAAACCGACAGTGATTATTTTCAGGTGGGCCTTCTAGTAGGTGGATAAAATATGTTCTGCGCTGACCCCACCTCCATGCCTGCCCCCAAACTGGGGCCTTGCCAGCTGCCCTCTACTGTCGGTAACACACTGACTATTGATAAGCAGCTCGTACAGCTCCACTTCGAACTATTCCGTCAGCCATTTTTTCCAAGTGATGTTCTAAAATGACTAACCACTGGTCTGAGAATGTTCTTTATCTGCCGTTATTCTCACATGTATTCTTTAATGTACTACAGTCTTGCTAGTTGCCAGATATTTAGTGTGGATTAATGAGTATTACCAGTAGATAATTAAGTTTTGTCCAAGTCATGGTTGTTAATATTCATCACAAGCGTGCCTCAAAAGACTTGTATGGACTAGTGTGGGTGGAAGAATTATCTCCTCTGTGATTAATTTCTCTGTGTGACTATTAACTGACTGATTATGAAGTCTATTATTACTAATATGTGATGTTTGTTGCTGATTTTTATTGACAAAGTTAAAGAAAAATACAGAATCCAGCAAGAAAAAAGTCTTTTTTGGAGCGAAAGAGCCCTTTATGATTTTACCCTCAAATTGTAGAACACGCGTGTTTTTGCCCTGCTTCTAACATGTTTGTTTGCTCTGTGTGTGTGTGTGTGTGTGTGTGTGTGTGTGCGTGTGTGTGTGTGTGTGCGTGTGCGTGTGCGTGTGTGTGTGCGTGTGCGTGTGCGTGTGTGTGTGTTCCTCTCTGTCCTCAGGGTATAGCTGCAGCAGCGCGGTCTAAAGGAGAACACAAACAGAAGGTGTTTCTGACCATTTCCTTTGGAGGGATCAAGATCTTTGATGAGAAGTCGGGGGTGAGCTCAGAAGCAAACGTGTTTGTGTTTGTGTGTGCGCCTGCATGCAGCATCTGTGTGTGTGTGTGTTCCTCTGTTAATGAGGCATCTCCATGAGAGGGAGGGGCCCCTGGGGAAATCAGGAGACCCTAATTGAAACCCAGAGAACAAGGCCTCAGAAGATGAGAGAACATGGCCATCCCATTGTCTGCCTCTCTGCAAACAGCCACAACACTGGTTCTATAATATGTTCCAGGATTATGCATTTTCCATCGTACATGGCCTCTTTTCTGCTTGACCAGCTCGATCTATGAGGACTTCGCTATCCGACTGTCATCATTCCTCCTGTAAAATCTCCACTTCCTTTCAATTCCCTCTGTTAGATCATAGCAGCACTTCAATGACCTAAATACCCTTAAAAATATCATCTCAGTTTCACCGATGTAGCGACATATTAGCAGCTTAGAGATTTCCGACAATAGCGCCGGTCATAGGTGGAGGACGCTCTGAAGAAGTCCGGGTGTTAAATGCAGTTACAGACCGAGTACGCGTGCAGCTCAAGGGAAAGCGGCCAGTCGAGCATAGTGATTTCTTTTAAAAATTTCTTACTCAAGGATCCTCTGACAGGTATTGTCCAGGTTCGATTCCCCCGCCGGCCGTACCTGTCACCGCATCCTTGAGCGAGAAACGTATCGCCCACATTCCTCGGGACGCTAAGAGCTCTGGTTGGAGGCCAGCCTCGCTGAATGGGCCATTTCACCGTCATTTGTGTTAACAATAGAGAATTAGTGTCCCATTAAGTTCAATAAACTTCAGTTAGAAGGTGCTCGGCTCTGTCGTCTCTGCACGTTAGGTTTTTGTGTTTTTGCCAGCCGGAGCAAAACCGTCTTATTTGCGAGACGTAACCAACGGTAGCGTCCGCTGTAATGTATGTCGCATCGATATGCGGTGTGAGCTCGACTGTTTCGCTCTGCGCAGTCTGGCTCTTAGCAAAGCTGATTGTGAGTGTTGTCTGGTTTAGACACAATATGAAGCTCTGCTGCGCCGCACCTGGCTTTAGTGGCTGAAGTGTTAAGTCTGAGATTTACACCTCGACAGGAGCTGGATGTCGCTGATGCTGTGTGTGTGTGTGTCTGTGTGTGTCTGTCTGCTTAAGTGTGTACCCAGCAGTAATTCAACAGTGGCGGGTATTAGACAGGCAGGACACAGTAACCAGTGGCCTCCCACATGGCAGCCATATTGCATGCAGCCAAACTCATCCCTCACCAGTCCAATTCTTCATCCCTCTTTTTATAACCCTCATTTCTCTTCGTCTCATTCCCCTTCCCGACGCCTCAAACTCGCCGCGCTGAAAGATAGAGGGGGATAGAGAGAGGGAGCCGGGGACAGAGAGATAGATAGCGAGGCGGGGAGTCAAAGGGGAGGAGGTGGAGAAAAGGAGGAACAAGAAAAGGGCAAGAAAGACAGAAGGTGAGAGGAATCAAGAATGTGAAAAAGACAGATGTAGGGAGGACGGGAGGGAGGGACAAAGACAGACTGAAACAGAGTTAGAGGGATAGGTAGAGAATCAGTGAGCATATGTCAAAGTAAAGCTCTCTACAGGGAGACCTTGTCCTCTGTCTCCGCACATTAATATTAACTATAGAGATATGCTGTCCTTACTATCAGTCCTTCAACCACTTCTAATGGCAAGGGAGGGAGAGAGGGAGACGGAGAGAGAGAGAATGACTCTGCTGAGGTTCAGGGATCTTGACAGTCTCATTCCCCTCCTGTGCATCAGTCAGCCAGATGGGCGGATGGATGTATGGGTGAGCGAATGGATGGATGGCCTCTCCCTTGGAGGAGGGAAGGTCGTGCAGGATGGAGGGAGGTGGTGCTCGAGATGGAGGAAAGGAAGAGGGGAGGCATTAATCTAACAGAGGGCAGACCAGCGTGTTTCTCTCTCTCTCTCTCCGCCAGCCTCTCTCTCCCAGCACACACACACACACACATGCACACACGCCGCCCTCTTCACCCTCTTTTTGTCCGTCTCGTCGGGGCCGCTGCACCACGTCAGGTCAAGAACCCGCAAGAGCCGGCCTGCCGCCCCCTCGGAGAACGGAATCAGGGAGATCAAATTAGTCCAATTCGGCCAACAGAGAGGACCGTGTAAAAGAATACACAAGAGGAAAAACTGTTTAGAAAAGACCCTGAAGCAAAGTTTTCATATGGAGGCCAGAGAGAGATGCAGCCGCAGCAAGGCAAACAAGACCGAGGAGGGAACCTTCCATGCATCCACTTTGGTGTTAAGAACAAAGACCATCTAGCTGATAGTGTTAATTAGAAGGAGTGGAGGCTCAAACTGACGTGTGTGCCTGTAGACCAGGAGGTGTCGGAGACTGATCAGATTTGATTGACAGCGACCTGGTAACATTGCAAGCAGCCCACCAACTGTACTAAATCGTGGTAGGTGAGCCCTGCCCACTTAAAAACGAGCGAAGGGAGCACAAACAAAACAAAAAAATGCAGAAAACAGAACAAAAAAACCCCAAAAGTTGGCAGAAAGGTTTGGGTTCGTGTAGGCCAGCGTGCAGATCTTTTGTCTGATTCTTGACTTTAGTTTGCTATCGATGATGCAGCTGTATTTTGGGATGCGCGTACCCTCCACTCCATTTGTTCATGTAGGAAATTAGCCAATATGGTGACAATCTGTCGATTATCAAGCATTATTTGTAGCTACAGTCCAGCTTATGTGCATGTGTATGTCTTTATGAGTAACCACAGCGGTGCTACCTGACACAAGGAACTAATGAATCCTCACAGCTAAGCGCTAATCTCCGTCCTGTCCTACTGGCTGCAGACTGGACCGCCTCCGCAGACCTTCATATGATGTCTCCCTTCTGAGGAAGAGAGCGGAGGAGCGAGGGAGATAGCATCCTGCTGCGTCTCCTCCTCGCCGCCTCCCCACTCCCAGTGTAACAGGGAATATCTTGGTTCAGTGGCCAGCAACTGCTGAAGGGCATGCTGCCCACAGTCCCTCAGAGACACTGACACTGTGTGTGTGTGTGTGAGTGTGTGAGAGAAGGACTAGTCATGCCTATCACCAGCGCACGAGAGAAGAGAAGAGAGAGTACACAGTCAGTATCAACTTTTTTGATACACCCACCTGTTTTTGCAAACAATCCACTTCCCCAGAGAGGGCATCTATTTAGGCAACTTTGAGCAGCATCTGACGGGTGATGCTGCCAGACGTGTCGGCCCCGGCAACGGCCACCCTCCTGGGGGATGTAATCTCACCGTGCTGTCGAGGCTTTGCCGGCAATGACGCAACAGAAACAATTTGAATGCTTTTTGCAACAATGTCTCGCAGATAAGAGATCCAGGCAGAGTAATAACATGTTTCAGCTGTAAGTGTGCCGAACAAAACAGCTCAGCACAACTGGTGTTTACAGCGTCGAGTGGAAGGAAATCCGCAGCAAACGTTTGAGCAGTTTCCAGTCCATTCAGGAGAACGGCGTTATTCTGCTCATTATCTCGCGGTCGCAGGAGCTGAACAGTTGAAGTCGAGTCCCGCCGTGACACACGTGACACATGACATGTGGCAAAAAAAAAAAAAAAAAAAATCTAATTGAATGTCCGAAGTTGGATTTGGAAAAATCCAAAAGCGAAAGCCCAGTTTGCAGCCTTATTTTAGCTTTAAGGGGCACTTTGTCTGACAATTTGAAAATGAAACTGCCAAGTCCATTTGACGTTCAGTTTCATGTCGCATGCCACCCTTTAGACTGCACTGAAAATTAGTTTTCAGTGGATTTTTAGTAGTAATGAGGCTTTTTCACATACGAATAAAAATTAAAAAAAAATTTATAATTAGAGGTCAGGGTACAATACTGTCACAACACTGTTCCAGAAAGATGGCGGTGGATCGGCAGGCACTGATCCCAGATGTCCACTAAACATGGAGCTATGGAACGTTTTCAGCACTTTGTTAAATCTGTATATCAAAACAATTGGCTCGTACAGGTCACGAGCTAGATACTGACGGTGTGTGTGTGTAAATCGTTCTACTGTCCACCATGTACTGGCTACAGGGATGAAGCAGATCAATTGAATTTACCCAGTCATCTCATTCTCTGCTCTCTTTGAATCAGACTCCCTCTTTATCACCTCACCACCCACCCAGAGATAATTCAATAACCTCCGCAAATGAGCTGTGTGCGCGTGCACGTGTGTGTGCGCGAGTGTGTGTGTTTGTGTGCTTTTGTTTGTGTGTGTGTGTGCGCACAGTCACACTGTCTTAGCTGTCATTTTCAGGTCAATCAGAGGTGATAATAATAATCATTACTCTAATTATTAAATCTCGAAGACATGACTCAGACAATGATTATCTATTTCTGCTGGGACTCTCAGTGTGTGTATGTGTGTGTGTGTGTGTGTGTGTGTGTGTCCACGCATGCCCCGTGTTAAATTGATGTCACTCTCTTCTGCCATGTCTTACGTCTGGAATAGCTTCAAATAGAGCAGATGTGCGCATTTAGCCTCTGATGCACAGACCTGCAACCCCTAGCATGCGCTCCAGGGCTGCCGGGTCATTATGTCGGCCGTGTGTCTCCGCTCCCAGCATGCAGCTGGCATAGACAATAACAACAAAGAAGACATTTAGCGTGACTTAACGGAGGGCCGCCGCGTATTAAGTTGTGAGTTGTGTTCGCGTGCGCTGTGAGTCAGGGCCCAGATGAAGCGATCAAGTCGACAGCTTGCCGAGCTGTGATTGTCACTGATCCCCCCTCTGTCCTCGAGAAAAACAGTGCCATCTGCCACGGGCGATGCCAGCTTGGCACTACCCACCCAGGCTAAACTAGAGAGGGCAGGGGAGCTAGAAACAGTTTAATATAGGATACAAGGTCTCTGCTTGAGGGGGTTTGTTCCTGCATGCACACTTGGGGGGGGGGGTTTGCATGGGATTCTTTTAGTTTCAGGGTAAGTCTACTCTGCAGCTGCTTTTTCTATCTTTGTGTATGAATGAAGCGTTCATTTCCCCAACTTCTATTCAGTCTGAAACTTCATTCAGTCATATTTGTTGCTGTGCCACTCGTGAAATTCTATTTGCAAAACATTCTTTTCATTAAGTGAAGCTCTTGTATTGAACAGTTCAACTAAGGGTAAGAAAATATTCAGTGCAGCAAACTTTAGAAGGTCCTTTTCATGTTTCTTATGAGTTTTGGGGCCACTGTTGGGGGACAGTCAGCGTATCGGGGAGAAGGTGCATGCATGCATGCATCAAGTTGTAATAAAGTAGCATCTTGGCTGATGTGATATATGAAATATCCTGTGTGGTGCCTTCCTTCAGGTCCTCCAACACCACCATGCGGTCCACGAGATCTCCTACATCGCCAAGGACATCACGGACCACAGAGCCTTCGGCTACGTCTGCGGGAAGGAGGGGAACCACCGCTTCGTGGCTATCAAGACCGCACAGTCGGTCAGTGTTTGTAGGCCATTCTGTGTGCGTGTGTGTGCGCGCATTTGAGCGTTTAGCAAGTGTTTACATGTGTGTTTGTGTGTAGGTTAATGTATGATTCATAAGGGTGTTTTCTCAAACGCACAAACCTCTTGACATTTAGATAAGGACCCTTGAACGCCAGCTCATGTCCCTTTGTGCTGTTCATCAAACAAGCTGTTTACTCTGCAGAGCTCCAGGTTTCCGTGTGTTCCTGTGTGTGTGTATGTGTGTGTGTATGTGTGTGTGTGTGTGTTTGTGGAAGAGTTCACGTTCAGTCCTGCAGCAACACACTCTGTATGATATTGAGTACCCTTTTGGACGTGCTATGATTGTTGCTGCTGTTGTTGTGTCTATGTGCCTGGCTTGTTTAGTCTGGATCCAGCTGGCTCGCTCTGTAGCCATATTGATTTCCCATAGTGAGTCTATGAGGGTTTGAGTGTGTGTCACCAGCTCTAATGGCATATCCATCCTCCCAGGGCCGTGAACCGTGGCTCTTTGACTTAGACAGATACACACAGTCGCACACCCGGCTGTCCTCCACATTTACACCGACCAGACTCGCGCACAAAGAAAATGCTGCTCACCAAACGCTACCTTGCAGAACGGCGTAGCACAAGGCTAAGCTCTCGTCGGTCAGCTGAGCTGTCATTCACCTGACATGCGCCCGAGGAAAGGTCACTGCTGCGTTTTACTTGCGTTTTCAGGATTTGAACCCGCCATCACCAGCGCTCAGACTGTTAGCTGTGGAGCAGACGGCGAGGAGGGTGGAGGCGCAGAGCTCGTGACAGAGGCTGAGGCTGTAATTGGAAAGTAACCACTTTGATGTGAATTAACAATGCGTCTCCGTCGTCACGACAACTAAGATTTAAGGTTGCTCGGAAAAGGCCAATTCAGGGCTACATTTGAAAGTAATTGGCTTACCACTCAACTTGAAGTCTCAGCACGAGAGAGACGTGTTGCGTTTAGCAAGTTTTAGTGGAGATGAAAGTACACTAATTGTGTTAGAAAGGATTCTCTTAGTTCGTCACAGTCTTTGCTATAACTTTTTAGAAAAAGTTACAAATGTAATTGATATGAATCGGCCTATTTGTCACGAAAGCAGCCTTGTATCCAATTTGTAGGAAGAATACAGAGAGTTTAAAGACTGCTTAGTGTCGGTTCAGAACATCCAGATTTTGACATCCTCGGTTATTAAATCTTTTATTTTGACCTCTTTGAAGAATTTGGAACGAGGCCCGTTACAGTTAGTTAATAAGATTATTTCAGCTGGCCACAATCATTTTCCATAATAGTTAGAATTCATGCATCTTTAGAAAAACAGCTATATAAAACTAACAAATGTCATATTTCCATCAATATTTCCATGTCGTTTTCCACCAGTTGAGGTTTGACTGGTGCTCATCTTGTTGCGCCCCCTTCTGTTCATCTCCAGGTTTAATATTCGCATGTTGGTAGTGGATTGAAACGTTTGAAGCATTACTTTGTATTTTCCTTTGCCGATTTTCCGTAAATTAGGTTAAAATTTGCGTTGAACCGTGGCTCGTGTTGCAAATGTTGCAGCAAATAGAAAGTGAGTTTGTTGCGTTTCCATCTGCTGGTTGAGGCTAACTACCTGTCTAACTGAGCACAAGGTTCCTGTTTCAGCCCGTATGAGACCATATTTTTTGGCTTTATTGTGGCATAAAATGAACAGAAAAAGACAATTAAATCGTTAATCGCAATTATTTGTACGGCAATTAATCGTCAGCTAAAATTTCACGATCGGAACAGCCCTGTTTGAAATTACCACCGTGGGCAAATTGTAACAGCAGCTGCAAATGAAAAATAATGTGGTGATAAAGTGTTTCAGGCATCAGTGGTGAGTTTGGAGTGTTCACTTCACTACTGATGGTGAAGTTCAACCTAATGCATTTTAACATTTATAAAAAATACCTAGTTTGCAGTGTGCAGGTACATTGCAAAGATACATTGTACATTTCTATGTTGTTTGATGGCATATTTCTTATTCCTATGGATGATTATCCAAATGGAGATTACATTGAGGATTATTCTCATGATACTCACAGTGCAGGTTTTCAGCTTAGTTTAGCACTAAAGCAACTATCCAAAACGTCAGTGGTGTCAATCAAAGGTGGCTGCAGACTCAAAAGGCAAATGCTTGTGTCTGAATTCACCATTTGACACCAGGGTTCATAAATAAATGAATTCATAAATGAAGGAATCCGTCTTAGCACAGCACTAGTCTGTCCAGTTAGGATGTTTCTCCCTGGTTTTTACCATGAGCTCTCTGCTGTAGTGGCATAAACTTTCTCTAGCTGTGTGTTCGGGCACACTCTCGGGAGGCTGTCAAAATTCATTTCAGGAAATGTCGGAAGTCACTAACTGAATTTGATTTAGACGAGGCAGGTTGAAATTCAATGTACCAAGAAATAAATTCAGGGACATCCTGGAGATACCCTGCCAGTGAACTATAACCAACAGCAATATTTAATTTGGGCAAAGAGGGTGAATCTGTTCAGAGAGAGTTGGCTTTCACCCAAAAATCGTGATCAGCACAGATTTTAATAAAACAATGTATCCGCAGTAAAAGTCTTTATCACAACTTTTTGTTGGAATATTTCGTCACAGTTGCCGTGGGACGTGAATTAGTCATCGGATTCAAGAGTGCTGAACTGAGTTTATCTCACCTCCATGGTCCCGTGAGCCTCCCCCTAGATCATCCTCGAAGCTTTCTGCGTTCACGACCCGCTCTCTGTGTCTTCCCTCGCCTGGAAGTCGTGCTAGAGGACGAGCGAGAAAGAGACGGCACGAAAAGACGGAGATCAGAGCGTGTGTTGTCAAATGCAAAGAGGATCTGAATGTGACAGAGTGACGATGAGCTTCACTGCTGGCTCGGCAGGAGCCGCCGTTTACCCCTGTGAGTCTGTCATGAGCAATGTGCGGCTGGGGACATCTTGCAGAGAGACGACGCTGAAATAGAACTACTTTATGCGAGGCAGCATTCAGTCTGTGAACTCCTCGCGCACTTTGCATAGCCCCAGTCAATAATTGATTAGGCCTGAAACACGCCATTGTACAATAAGAGTCTTTGCCGTGACAGTGGTAATAAGTTCTGAGGCATCTAACTGGTTTGTTGTCTGTGCTTTTGTTCCCCTGACAAGAAAGGTGATACAAGGCGAGACAAGAGGCTAGTATCTGCTCTTGTCACTGTCTGAACCAGGCCTAGAATAGTGTGTAGTGATTGTGCAGATAAGTGTATAGAGGCTCATTGCCTGTCTGGAGTGTCTTTGTGCAGGTGTGCTTTAACCAGGTTTCCAGATCCCAGGCACAGGCAGCGCTCTTTATTTAGAAATTTATAGCCTGGAACTCCTGTTTTCTGAGTTTAGTCACTAACACTGATTAGTCAGTGTTTAAGTGATCACAGGGGTGCAACAGTCAGTCATAAACACATTTATCTTGAAATGAAAGATTTCAGGCAAATTAATTGCAGCATTGCCTCTTTCTCCGTGCCGAAACTTTCCTGCAGAACTGGCAAAACGATTAGAAGTCAGTTCACCGCCGTTTTCTTTTTGGCTTTTGGCCTGATGGTATCATCCATAATCAGTTGTAGGCAACCCAATCAGGTACGTCTGACTCATCCTGCTTTCGCTCAGGCTGTAAGAAGCACTAAATTCGAGTAAAGGGTTTTTGGGGCATGTTGCCAGAGGATGAGTGATGAAATATGATCCAGGAAGTCCAGATGGAGAAATAGTTTGAAGGAAGTAATAATAAGTAAATAGTATTTAATTTCCCTGATGATTAAACTGAAGTTTAAACTTAGTCTTGTTGACTAGTCTAAAAGTAACTAAAAAAAATTCACAATTTAGCACAATTTAAAAGGTATTGCATGTATAAAAAGAGACATTTTAAACAGTGAATCACATTCTTCAGTAACCAAACTGCATTTTAAATGCTGCTGAAATGTGTGGCGCTTTGTGTGTCCCAGACAAATGGCAGAAATTCTGGTTGAATATTACCTGAGCTTATGGGCCCTATTTTCCCATGTTTTTGTATTTAACTGACAAATGGAGACAACGGTTTTTGAAACTGATCCAGTATTGAACAAGAGCGTTGCAGCTGGCAGCCACCAAACAGGCTGCGAAGGAATCCCTTTGGATGTTTGTAGGCCGTCAACGTATGTCCACTGCCAGTCTCAGATTGTTATTTTAAGTGTCTGATTTTATGAAAAGGATACCTACAGAGAGTCCGTTTTGGTCGAAGAGTCAGATGCTGTTTGTTTAACCGTAAACGGCCTCGATATTGTTCTCGCCAAAGCCACCAGACTCCATTCACAGAACGAGCAATTTTATCATCAGAAGCACACTTCATTCAAACTCGTCAGAAACAAAGTAAAACTCACCAAAACCTTCTTAGTTCATCAGGAGCAACTCTGAGTACTTTTACTTAAGGGCATTTTATTGCTATTTCTTCTGTACTTTTACTTGTAACAGAGTATTTCTACGTTGCAGTATTGCTACTTTTACTTTAAAGATCTGAGTACTTCTTCCACCACTGTTGCTGAACAACTAGAATAAGCAGGCATAGTTGCAATTCTGATCAGTGCAGTGAGTTTGTACAGTGTGTGTCTGTGTGTTAATGGGTGTCCTTGTCTTCCTAGGCTGAGCCTGTGATCCTGGACCTGCGGGACCTGTTCCAGCTCATCTATGAGATAAAGCAGAGGGAGGAGATGGAGAAGAAGGCCCAGAAAGACAAGCAGTGCGAGCAGGCGGTCTACCAGGTACGCTTACCAGCTAACTGTCGCCTGTTTTCACCCCCTTTTTAACCTGAACCGTAATCACCTGCCATAAGTATGATGAGCTTCATCCGAGAGGCTCTCGACAGACGAGTCAAGCGAGGACATCAAAGCCAGCGGTTGGCGTACGGAGCGCCCACTTTCAGGATTCATCAGTGGCACCATCTGCCCATTGTGCTTACTTCACCTTCCTCTGTTCTTTTTATCTCTAGTTGTCTCTCTCTTTCCGATGATTGCCAAATGATTACCTGAATGCCGGGAAGCTGCTGCGTCTTGCTGTGCTTTCCGCCCACTCCTTCCACTCCACTGGCTTAACTCTCCGCCTCTTCCCTCTCTCCCGTCCTCTCCCCTCTGCTCCTCTCTTCGATCTCTCCCTCTCCTTCCCGCCGCCGCCCGCCCGCAGACAATACTGGAGGAGGACCTGGAGGACCCGGTCTACCAGGTAACTTCCTGACCAATCACATCACTGCTGCCATCTGCTCCATTCTATTCGGTCAGCTTGCTCCTCTTTGTGTGCACTGTGGGGAGACAGTTTGGTTGCAGTAGCACAACATGTACAGTTTGGGGGGTTAGATGTCCGCAGATGTGGGAAGGATGTGCGATCATGGGTCTCGTGTGTCTGTGTGCATGTCTTCCAGTTGGGCTGCATGATTAGCTGAGGGATGCATACGGTTTTCGGGGATTTTTGCTGCTCAGGCTCACCCCCATGTGTCACGAGGATCTATTCTTCGACTGCTTCTTTTAATGAGAACCTCCTGACAATTGCTGTTTGACTAATCTCCTCTGCAGCTTCACTACTTCTCTCTCAATTTCTCCATCTTCCAATTTCTCTCCCGCTTCTTCTCTTCCTCTGCTCCCTCCGCTGCTGATGTTGTAGTACATTGTCTTTGAGGCGGGACACGAGCCCATCCGCGACCAATCAGAAGAGAGCATTTATCAGGTACTCACAAGCTTGTCTCAGTTACGTTCTCGTCAGCTGTGGTTAAGCTGCCGACATCGAGTGTTTTAGCTCGCCAGTAGCTACCAGCTACATCACTTTCACTCTGATGGGATAAGTACGTTGTGGCCTGCTCCTGAAATTAATGGCCTCTTTTGTCACTCATAAAAATGTAGATAGGGGAAATAAAAGAAGGGGCGAACAAGCAGCCAAGACCCTCTAAGGGCCCTGACAGCTAATGCTGGCCCAGGGAGATGAGCCTTTCTCTGGGTGCACTCCTCCGAGGCGTGGGTAGGCCTCCGAGGGATGAGGAGGGGGGGAGGGTACGATGTGCGCGAGGGGATGTGGAGGTTATTCTTGGGCTGTGTGGAAGGCGGACCTCTCCTCTTCCTCTCTCCTCCCCTCCCTTTTTTCCCGAGGAGATGAAAGTAAGCGGGGGAAAGATTAATCACCAGCCTCGCGTTTGATCTTTAAATAAAATGGATTGAAAATAGACGGAGTGCTGGCGCGTGCGCAAACACACACAAACAGAAACATGAACACGCGCACACACACGCACACACACACACACACACACACACAAACAAACAACCCCCCGTCCTAACACACACACACAAGGCGTAAGAAACGTGAGCCTCAGCCAGCCTCCAGCCACAGAGGAACTAATGTATGAATAAAGATGGCAGCTTCTGGAAATAAACATGTGAGAGAAGTAACAAGGCGTTGAGAGGAGGAGAAAGAATGGGACAGGCTGCGCCAGATAGGTATCCACACTCTTCATCAGCGCTGTTTTTCATTTACCGCACAGCGTGATTAGGACACATCCAAGCAGGCAAGAATAAAAGTTTATTTTAAACATCGAGCCGCTGCAGGAGAAGCGAAACCCACAGGAATCCCAGGATTCACGCATATCAGCGTCGAGCTATCAGCGCTCATTGTGCCTTCGCATTGCGCACACTGTCAAATCCATCTGCCCGTGTGACACAGAGATATTACATGTCTCCATGTGTGTGACAATCTGAGTTATTACATGTCTGTGGGCGTGATAAGCAGCCTTATCCCATTCTTTATTAGGGAGAGAGAGAAAGACCATCACCGCAGGCCCGTAGTCTGCTGATTACCCTCGTAGATGAGTTCTCCCTCCACAGATTTTAATTCTGATTATCCCTGCGCGCACACACACACACACACACGCACACACAGTGATTGATCTGATTCCTCAGGAGCCAGGTTTCAGGGTCCGGGGTGTCGCGGTGCTGTAACAGTGATGTGTAAAGACTGTTTCATTGTTTGACTGAACCAGAGGTAACAGGCTCTCTGACTTCACCGGCCGATTGTGTAGGTTCCCACCAGTCAGCAGAAGGAAGGGGTCTATGACGTCCCAAAGCGACACCCAGTGAGTGACCGTGTGTTTGCCTTGTGTCCCACCGACCCACCCCCCACCCCCCAGCCTGCCTCCCCCCTCTCAGACAAACCTCTCAGCTGTCCCACCATTACACGAGCCTCCGTTGCCCTGATTCTGCAGCGATTCCTTTTGCTGTTAGCGTCGCTCCCAAATAGCGATCAGGCGCGATTGTCCCCTGAGAGGTTTGCTGGGACCCAGTGCTCTTGTGCGGCGTGCTGTGCTCCTCCTCTGCTTGCGCTGTAGCTGTGGTGGCCGGTGCCCCTCTCCTTGTGCCCCGTGGTGCCCCCGCTCCTCACGGTTGACCGCGATGCTGTGTGTGTGTGTGGATGTGTGCGTGTCGTGTCGGTCTGCCTGATGAAGCATGCCTGGCCGTGGTTTGCCAGTGGTGAATCCAGCACGAACCTGCATGACCTCATCCCAGATTGCGCCGAACACACGTTTTGTCACTGTCATATCTTTCCTTTAATGGATATAAATTGTACGTGTGACTTCAAATGTGCATGACCTCATATTTTTGAATCTGTATCTGTGGATGTTGAGCAGTTTTTCACCCCGTTCATGCATATAAGCAAGAGTGTTTGCTGTGTAAATCTGTATTGTTGTGCGTGTGTGTGTGTGTGCGTATACAGTACTCGCGTGTGCGTGGTATATCTTTAAGCTCCGGTTATTGGCTCACACTGCCAGTGGTTAAAATGAAAGATGACCTTGACCACTGTCAGGCTGCACTATAACTCAGCTGCTCTTTTATCTGCCTATAAAGATGCTGGTTATATTCCTGCCTGATTTAATCTGCTAAAGTCTTCACACTCGCAGTAACCAGGCTGCCGTCGACGTGAGGTTGTGTGTGTGCGCATGCGCTCGCGTTTCTATTTGAACACTTCATCCCATGTTGCTGTTGTGTAAATCAGTTTTCCCTCAGTCCATCCAGAGCCCACCAGCTCTGTGTGCACTCCCCCGCAGCGGGTCTTTTATCCGTAAACCGTTAAAACTGGACTCCTCCACGTCACTACTGGCAGTCACAATCCCACTCTAGGAGTTTTGGTAGGCTTGGAATCAGTCTCGCAGTTTTCTGGCTGCATATTATCCTCAGCTTTGGTAAGAAGCTTACCGGCACCGTAGTATTTCTGTTCGCTCCTCACCCAGCCCACAACACATGCTGCTATTTGGATTGCCTTTGTGTTGGCAGGTGTCTGAACGCGAACAAATCCAATATCTCTCTCTTGTTGTGCAACCAATTGGACTAGTCTTCCAATCTGGTTTAAATAAAGCAAATTCAAGTCTTTTCTGCCTCCCAGTCAATCAGAGGGAGTAAATATCACCCAGGATCATAGACATGTAAGGGTTTCTTTTTAAGTGGGAAACCGCCCGTATTGTAATTTTAAGCTAATTGCATTTGTTTTAAGGTAAATCCAGATGCACAGAGAGCAGAAAGCCGCGGCTGTGCTGCGCCCTCCGTGGCTGGATTCTTTCAAGCGTGTTGCACCGCAGTCAGAGATGTCACAGCAGGTCTTTTCCATCAGGAGTCGAAATGCTGCATTCACATCATGCTGTTAATGTGAGCAGCCTCAAGGAGAAATGGGGAATTTGTGATAGCTGCAATATCTTACATTTATTGGAAAGAACTGCAGAAGAGTCGAAAACGAACGCTAGAGTGGCTTCAAAGCTAATGCTGCTGACAGTACAATATAAATAAAATCCATTGTTATCACCAAGCCAGTGAATTCCAAAGGAGGGAAATAGCCAACACAATAAGTTAAAGTTATAGTTATAGTCAGATGTGCTGCACATATTTATCATTGTTTTATAGAGCGACTGCAGGCCTTAGTATATCTATTGAAAGAATTAGGGCTGCTCGATTGAATAAAATCATAATCCTGATTGTTTTAATCAATATTGAGATCATAATTACTTACTCTTTGATTAATGAAACCTCATGCATTTATTGAAATTAAAAAAACCCTCTTTTTAACATTGCATTTCCTAAATCTTATATTAGTTCAACTGAAAAACAAGCAGAAAATCTAAACGTAGCATGTACAGCGGCATCACAGGCGTATGTCTCGGTATTGGACATGCTTGGCGACCAGCGACATGCTGTCATCTTGGCTCGAGCTGAACCAAACATGCCTCAGCCTGGCTGAGAGTTTGGTTGAGAATGTAGATTCACCCTATAAATAATGTGAGTACTCATCAATTGGATGTTTCTTGTTCCTCCTGTCATGGTGTGAACGCAGCAGCTGTACCTGTCGTGACATTACTGGCTGGGTGGTGACCAGAGGCTGCAGCACTAATCTTACCGCTGCTGTTTAGAGGGGATTCATGGTTAACTTCATTGGCAGGAGAGGTTCATTGTCTTCTCCGCAGAAGGATTGACAGTGGACAGTAGCGCGAGATGAGATCATTGCTGTGTGTGCGCACCACACCTGGGACGATATGATACCAGCGGCAGAAATGTGACCTCCTGTCCAAAGCAATCTCTTCTGTTGTTTACTCTGTCACCTTCTTAAACGGGACAAATCAATAAAACACACACACACACGCACACACACACACACACACACACACACAGTGCCATTTCAATCTACTGATCCCTTGACCCTGGAAAAACTGAGAGTGTGTTGAATCAACAGAAGCCCTCTCCGCCTCAGAGTCCAGATGTAGAGGCCAGCAGAGGACTGCTGACCAACCAAACATCAACACTGGATTAGCATGATCAGATTAGTGTATGGATTAGTATATGATAAGATAAGTGACTCTATATTTGACCCATTTAAGTGGGTCATTGCTGTAAATTAAAAGCTGTGTGTGTGTGTGTGTGTGTGTGTGTGTGTGTGTGTGAGAGTGAGTGAGTGTGTGATTTAAAGAGAGACAAAAATGTCCTTAGCGTGATTGTGCTGTGAGTCTTCGTGTGTTTGCATGTGATGGTTCCGCAGTGTTTTTCGGCATGTGCCGGTGCGATCAGTCTGTCGGTGGGGGATCGGCAAGGTGGCGTTAATTGAAGGGGCTGCGTTAATTGTATGCGGAACACATGTGCACAGGTAATTACTGTTTCCCTGGAGATGGCTAATTGATAGGTGGCGGCTGCACTGATAAAGATAAAGGGCTGGGAAAAGAGATGGTGAGAGTGCGTAATGGGCACAGATGGATAATTGGCAGGGCAAATGAGAGAGGGATGGACCGAGAGAGTAAAGAAGGAAAGGCAGAGGAAGGGACGGCATCAGACTCGTAGCTTTTAGCAAGAAAAACAGGAGATATTGTATGTTTCAATCAGGTAAATAAAAAAAAAACTCCAGATTAGGTACATTTCAACAGGTGGATTTAAATTTTTTCAGAAGAAAAACATCCAGTAGAAAAATGTACAGTAGTTCCAGAACTGATTAGTATTGGCCAAGCTGTTATTGTTCTTCAGTACTCGCTAATGATGGCCATACTTCATGCTTTCATCCAAAGAAAAGCATACACTCAGCAATATTGTAGTGCACCAGCTATTCTCACTTTGCCAGCCCAATCTGCACATCATGAGCCAGTGCCAGTGCTGGCGAAAGGTCTGGCAGAGCCCATCATCATTCTGCTGTGGCTGGGAAAAAAAAAAAAAAAAAAAAAAAACAATACTGGAGGACGTGCAGTCAGATTTTTCAGGCGTGGGTGCAAAATACATGCAGACACATCAGCATGGCTCTTATATGTGTTTTTAGACTGGTTCAGATGCATGAAGGCACAAGCTACCAAGCCATCAGCTGTCGGCTACACAGGGAACGCTTGTTAGCTGCATAGATTAGTTTTTGTGTTTGTGTTTTTTGTGAGATTTGCTGTTGATGATAAATAATAATAATAATAATAAATAAAAAGCGTGATGCCGGCCTTGGAAGGAAGCTGCTTTCTATAATGTAACATACTGCCTCCCTCTGCTCTCACATACAGCATGTTAGATAATCCAGCCCGTCTTGCTGTGTCTGGCTGCTTGTCGGCCTGTCTCGCGCTGTGTTTCCTGACACAGGGGAGCAGGCTTTACAGAAACACAAAGAGGGTTTAAACCCCTGCTCAGAGCTGTAGTTTAGACTAAAGGTAGGGATGATCTTTAAACCTTTTTAAATCTTCACATGGGCTCTAAGTCTGGGAAGAAGAACCTTGCACCGTGCCCATGCCTGTGTATATGTGTGTATGTGTGTGTGTGTGCGTACATGAGTGTGTTGTGTCACTCTTAAATAAGCCTTAATTTCACCTCCTCGCTCCCTCCTGTCGCACCCGCTCTCTGAGTGTATGAAAAACAACTAACACGCTGGTGCGCGAGCCCACTTTCATCCCACCCACCATCTAACACTGGGGTTGTGATTGCAGAACGGACATGAACACACCCCGCACCACCACCACCACCATCATCATCAACCTCACCATTCTCATGCTCAGCCCCTCCAACAAGAACAAGCTGAACAGCAGCAGCAGGAGCAGGTGCAGCAGGTGCAGCAGGTGCAGCAGGAGCAGGCAGTGGCAGATCTAATAGGCTTAGATCTGCCAGTGACTCAGGTAAGGCGCTATACACACGGTGCTCTTGTTGTTGTGGTTCAGAGGAACGCGAGGTGTTTTGTGAGCGTGGAACATGCTGTCCGGAAGATCTCCCGTCCGCCGCCGCCCTCTGTACCGCACCACTTTTGTTCTCCTCTAGTCGTGTGCCACCCCAACTCTTGACCCCTGTCATTTATGAATTAAACATGAAACCTCGCTGTTGCATAGTAACCAGGCTGAGGCAGAAGTAGAGTGGAGTTGCGAATGTATGGGTGCACCCGTGCGTTCACACCTGCATGCGTACGGGTGTGAAAGACGGAGGACGAGCGGTGCGGCCGGGAGAAAAACACCGCAGCAACTCCGAGCGGAGGTCCTTTAAGGACGGCGTGGACATAAAGGTCAGATCGTCTGTCAGAGAAGCGGCGGGGGTCAGAGGGGTCAGCAGACAGTGGCGGTCATCTCGCCCGCCGGCACACTCGCACACAAAAGCTGCTCAGAGCACATTAATAAAGCGCTCGTAACACTCCGATAATGACAGCAATCTGACCCCGCCGCTCCGCCGCCACACACCTAAAGAATACTGAGTCGAGTGACTTCGCTGAAAGTGGACAGAAAGTCTATAAACCTCTAACACTTCCTGTGCTGTTTGAACACTCGCTCCAGCGGCGTCTCTCCCGTGCCGCTGGTTTCTGTTTGAAGAGCATTAGCAAATACTCTGCGGTATTGACTCAGATTACTCAGTGCCACAACACTCAACAGCTATAGGAATTTATTTCGTTTTAGTTTCAGTGTTTCTCAAAATGTGTTTTGTGAACGTTATCCCGTGGACAGCCTGTTATCAGTCCCTGTGGATGCACCATTTTGCGTATCGTGGATATCTAGCTTATCGCCTTGTTGAGTTGATCTTTATCTGCTGCGCCAGACTCTGCAGCAGTAGTCCGTATGACAGCGTCCTATCCCCCTCCTCTCGTTGTGAAAAACTGAACACACCCATCCAGACCCATAGCTGTAAAACACCATGCCCACAGATCCATTTTCTGATAGATGCAAAAAGAACTCTGTGGCGTATGGGTGACCTACGAGAGGGAAGATATTCCAAGAACATTCATTATCTCAAAAGAAATTATCCGCATCCATGATTTATGCTAATCTCTGACCATGTATTCAAAGCTTAAACGACTAAAAATAGAGTTTCCTTCACTTGCCACCGGCCTAAAGATATTATTAATGTGCAAAAAATGGGGGAGATACTAAAGAGGAGGATCATGGGGAGACTGTGAAAGGAAACAGAACGATACAGAACAAATTCAGCTGCTGTGTTTGATAGTTATTCCCTCTGAGGCACACCACACATCCGCTACAACGGGGACCGTTAATGACTGATCCAGAAGGAGATACTGGCACAGCGACGGTGCAGGGGGTGTGGTAGTCTGCTTGAACAACCGATTCCAAAAAAGTTGGGACGCTGTGTAAAACACTAATAAAGCAGAAAGTGATCATTTGCGAATCCTTTTTGACATATTCTCAACTGAAAACAGCACAAAGACAATATATTTAATGTTTGAGCTCATCAGCTTCATTGATTTTTGTAAATATCTGCTTATTCTGAATTTGATACAGCAACATGTTTTAAACAAGTCAGGACAGGAGCAACAAAAAGCTGGGAAAGTTGTGGGACGCTCCAAAAACACCTGTTTGGAACATTCCACAGGCAAACAGGTTGATTGGTAACAGGTGATAGTATCATGATGGGGATGAAAGGAGCATCCTGGAAAGGCTCAGTCGCTCACAGCGAGGATGGAGCGAGGTTCACCACTTTGTGAACACGTGATTGGATAAAGGACGTTACTACATGGGCTCAGGAACACAAACACAATTTGTTTGCAGATGATTGCATTCATTTTTTACGTTTTCCACAGAGTCCCGACTGTTTTGCATCAGAATTGTAGATCAGCTGGCAGAAAGCATCTTTATAATGTAACAGAGGTCCCCAGAAGGGACAATCAGGTGTTGCAGCAGCACAGGGTCAGAAGTAAGTACAGATCAATAGAAAATGAATCATTAGAAGTATAGAAAATACAAGAGCATGTTAGCAAGCTTACACAGAGTTGAGTACGCAGTACGTACAGCACCCACCCATGTGGAGCAGATGACAAAGATTGTGATAACTCTTGGTAGGTATGTCATCATAATCAATCATTTCATCTCATTATCCCATCTCTCCTCACCCCTCTGTTACCTCGTCCGCGTTGCTGCCGCAGATCTCAGGTAGGTACCACCAACGTACCGAGCTGGTGTCGTGCTGCATGCGGTGTGTGATGCATGTTGCACTGGAATGTCGACTGACCCAGATAACGTACATAGAGCGATAGTATCGTTGTTGCACCTGACTGGCGGCGTATGCTTTCTCTTATTCTCAGAATATCAACCAATTAGAGATTTTTGGAGACATGTCCACACCTCCTGACATCACCTCTCCATCGGTGAGTAGCCGCCGCACGCGCCCAGTTTGCGATTTGCGTCTTATAAAATCCTCGCTCTGTTCCCAACGATGTGTTCTCTCTTGTTTTCCCTCAATCCGACCTCCAATCGCAACCCGCACAGACCCCCGCCTCTCCAGCCAACACCCTCGACCCCTCGCAGGGCCTGCAGCCTCCCACGGAACTGTTTGCTCCCTTCAATCCTGCGTCTGTGCCCTCAGGTAGGACCTTGTTCGTTTGCCGCTTAAATACGCCGCCGCTACAAGCGAAGGGGAAACGAGCGCGGCGGGAGAGAGTCGAGACTGGAGATGAAGGGCAGGTGGGAGATTTGGAGGCAGAGGAGTGAAGAAGACGGGGGGGTGAGATAAATAGAGTGGGATGGAATAGAATTGAAATGTAGATGAGGGGAGGGGAAAGAGGAGAAAAGGTGGTATTGGTGGTGTGTTGAATATGAAATGCATCATTAGCTTGCTGCCTCAGACGCTGCTGATTTACCTGTGGCTGAGGCTGCTGTGACGGTCAGAAGAAAGTAATAAAACACGCTGGGATGATTGTAGTGAAGACTCCTCTGCATGCACGGGGCTCCTGTGAATTAGACACCGATGTCTAATTCACACTTTATAGTTCCTCCAGTTCCCGTCCTCACCCCCCCCTCCTCACCCCCGCTCCTCCCCACGTGTCAGCGGTCGGGGTTAAATGTCAGCGTTCTGTGCTGTAGGTAACAACTGGAGACCAGAACCAGGAGACGAGCAAGTGTGTAATAGAATAAGCTTCCGCTGATGAGTTTGAGTGATTTTAATGAGTGTGTGTTGAGCTCTGCCTTTTCATAATGACTCTGCCTCATTCTGGAGGTAATTATGATAGTTCACCATGACCATTAAGAGACGCCGCATTATCTGCAGGCAGAAGTAGGGCAGCGCTCTCTGGCGATGCATGGGTTATTATCTGTGTAGGAGAAAAGCAATGATGAGCATATGCACTGTGGATGTTTTAATCGCTTCTTCTTTTGTCCTCTTCTCTGCCGTATCGTTAAGATTTTACAAAATATCTGCGTTTTCTGTGTGTTTCTCTCTTGCCCTCACGACCAGGTTATGTGACGATGGGAGCGGTACCCCCCGGCCACTGGTCCCAGCAGGCGTTTGCTGCCCAGACGCCGCTGGCCTTCGGGGTCCAGTCTCCTCTCGGCCCGGTGGCCCAGGTGCTGCCGGGCGGCCAGCCTCTCATCTGGGGCCAGGCCAACATCTTCCCTGCCACCCAGCAGCAGTGGGCAGCCATGGCAGCCGGAGCCTTCCCCCCCACAGCCTACCTCCCCGCCCAACCTGTGGGCACCCTGCCCGCCGCCATGTTCCAGACTCTCACCCCCGTCACGACTGTGACTCCAGCCGGCGAGAGCCATTCAGGTGCTGGAGCCAGCGCTTCGGCTCCCTCCCCTTCGGCGTCGTCGAGTCCGCAGCACGGGGAGAGGGCGAGGAAGATGGGCAAGGAGATGTTCAAGGTGGGGAGTTAATGGATGAAGAATTCTGATGAGGCCAGGAATTTTTAATATCTGCTGAGAATGCAAATTATTTAACATCAACCAGAGAAACCAGGAAGTGTTTAGCTTGTTGTTTAAGATTGGGTTTCAGGTTCAACATGATAGAAAAACATCTTGAGGCCAAGACAGGAAGCACTACAACCCAGTTTTTAGCCAGGCTGATCACGTAACCTTTGTTAGATATGTACCTGCGGGGTCTCCCATTAAAAACAATAAAGAAGGGCTTAGCTTTTGAATGTCCATACGTTGAGTCAATGTGTGAAAGTCCTACCTGGTCTGCTTCTTCCTTCAGGATTTTCAGCTGGCGAAGCCTCCGGCCATGCCGTCGAAAAAGGGTGAGCAGCCCAGCTTAACAGGAACCTCAGAGGCATTCAGCACTTACTTCAGCCGTGTGGGCACTGCCCAGGACACGGACGACTGTGACGACTTTGACATTTCCCAAATGAACCTGACACCAGTCACCTCCACAACACCATCCACCAACTCACGTAAGAGCTCCGCCCGCTCGTGTTTTCACCTCGACCCCGAGGAACGTTTGCGTTTTGTCTCTGTGGCTACGTCTGACTCGCCTTGTCCCGCCCTGCAGCGCCCACCCCGGCCCCCAGGCAGAGCTCACCCTCCAAGTCCTCGGCCTCCCATGTCAGCGACCCCCCCACCGACGCCACAGACCCGCCCACAGACGACTCGTTTGGGGAAGCAGAGGGCAGCCCCAGTCGCAGTGGAGAGGAGGATGCTGTAAGTGTGTGTGTGTGTGTGTGTGTGTGAGGATGGTAGAGGTTTGTGGAGTAAGTCAAGTCTTTAATAACTCGCTCCTTATGCTGCTATAACCTGTGCATCGCGTTGATCTGCTGATAAATAGCCTTTGTAGCCGTGTTGGCGGGCCAGGTAATCACTCTGGCTGATTGGGGGGGGGGGGGCGACGCTGTTTTGTCCTTTAGTTTGCGTGTGTATGTTTGCGTGAATGTGCACAGGAAGTGTGTGTTTCTGGGCAAATGCGTGCCTGCATAAGTACGCGGTTTGGTGTGTGTGTGCATGGTCAACACAGCGTTAAATTAGCTGGTGGAGTTGTCAGGGACATCATTAAGCTGTTATTAATACCAGCCAGGTAGCGTCCATACATCACTACCTCTATATGGACAGACTCATCTCTGGCGAGATAGAGGAGGAATAATGCCCCAATTCTTCTTCCGGGGGCAATTAATATTTATTTTACCAGCAGCACCTCGATCATAGAGAGAAAGTGAGAGAAATTAAGGAAAGATGAGGAGATAAAGAGAGCTTTTTAGGGAGGGTGGAGGAATTCCCTTTGCCTTTGTCCAAAGTCCTTGTGGAATGAGTGACCTTCTGAGAAACAAGACTCGTCTGGTACTTTCCACGCCATTTTTCTTCCTGTCTCTCTCTCTTTTTTTGTGTTTCTTTCATGCTTGCCTCTCTCTTCTCTGGCTCTCCACTCTCCAGGCGTGAAACATTAGTTATTATTGGAAAATAAAAGGGAAAAAAAAAAAAAAAATAGAGGACTTTCACACTGCTGAAAATGTCAGCGGGCCCGGATAACACGCAGAGGCTTTACACGACCCGGTGAAAAGCGCTTTGGCGGCGGCGCCGAGCGAGCGGGCGCGGCGAAAAGGTTACAAAGAGAGAAAGGACAGGAAAGACGGAGCGAAGGCAGGAAAAAAAACACAGCCTCCCGCTCCCTGCGGGGGGAGGTGTAAAAAGCAGGAAGCGTTTTAGGAAAAAAGCGGCGGATCAATAGAGCGAACACCACTGAGACTCTCATAATGGACAACTGTAAATGAGTGTGTGTGTGTTTCAGTGTGTTTGTGTGTATTCACAGGTGTGTTTCTGAGGAGAGACGGCCTGTGTGGGCTGTGCTGCCTCACTCCCGCCGTCCTTACTCCTCCTCCAGAGAACTGACACCTTTTCTCTTGTGCTTCCTGTTAACGTCTACTCTTGTAGTCCTTTCAGATTGATTCTTCTCTGTCTGCTTTCTCCTCTGCACTTATTTCCTCCTCTTATACTCCCCCATCATCTTCTCTCTCTCTGCACTTTTCTCTTCCTCCCCTCCCCTCTTTAGGCGTGTGGTTCTGGGTCGCCCTGCCCCAGCGAGACAGCAGAGCCCAGCCCAGACCAGGCCAGTCCAGAGGCTGGGAGCTAGATAGCAGCAGGGCAGGGTAGGTATCGATACCTCTCCTCCCTCCTGACTCCTCCTCCTGCACCTCCCCGCCCTCGCGCCTCCCGCTTCCATCAGGCCGTCTGATCTCTGCGCCTGGTGCATCTTTTTTTCATCTTTCCCTCCTTCCGTTGCATCTTTGGTCTCATTTCCACTTCCTGGTTTCTCCTTCACCTGCTGTCGCGCATGCTCAAAGGAAGGCATGTGCTTGACTGACTCTGAGTCGTGTGTGTGTGACTGCGCATGCCTGAGTATTTGCTTGTGTTTCGTCTTGTGTCTTGCAGCCTCACCTGGAGTTTTGTAACTATCTCTCTATTGTGATGTGGCATCTCATGTTTGAGTTTTTGCAACATTATGCGACGAGTTCATCACACATGATCACTTTGGCCATAGTGCTCTGTGCCCTCATTGTGTCCTGTCTTTCTGACATGTACCTAGATCACACCCAGTTCCCTAAATAGCACACGTCTCACTGGGAAAGCCAATAGTGTGTGACAGCCAATCAGAAACTGTGCACTTCAGTGAACAGGACGTCTTGTGGGATTTGTCGACGCTGTGCGCAATATGCTGATCTCGGATGTTTAGCTTAATTTAAAAATGATGCGTGCTGTCATTTGAATGCATTATGCATATTACGTTATGTAATGTAACTCATAATAGGTGCATTATTGTTACGGCGATCAAGGTGATAAAGAAGCGGCTGCTATCAGAACTCAGGCAACTGCTGATGTGTGTGTTCGATCCTACTGGAAAAGTTTCAAAGTATTTTCCTTTGGAGACGTGTCAACATGCGGCTTGCCTGCACGAGGAGACAGAGGGACACACACACACACACACATTAAAGAAGAGAGCCATTTTGATCCCTGCCTCCCTACCCGGTGTCCTCACCCACACAATTCCTGACTGTGGCTCCTTAATGATAGCTGCTGGCACTCACACAGGGAAAAATGTAATGGTTTTGTTTTCATCAGCTAATACTGGGGTGCCAAGATTAATGACTGCCCCGACATAATTGGCATTAATTAAAACCCAAGAAGCCTTCTAGTCCTTCCCCACTCCAGGAGAGGAGGAGGGGCGGCTGAGCATCCTCTCTCCCCTGTTGGCCACCGTCCTCGTATTCAGGCGGCCTGAAAGCTGCGGGGCAGCAGGTGGATGCGAACCTTAAGTGGGAGGATTGTAGAGTACCGAGTGGTGAATCTGGCTGCTGACTGACTCTGTTATGGCCACAAGCACTGAGTTTTTCCTCTGTAGTAGGTGGACAGCTTTGGTCCCGGTCCAATGACGCTGCTCCCATATGGTGTTTACTCGCTCAATCACACCGACTTTAGACATCTCCCCAAACACACACCCACACCTGTGCAATAGGCCCAGTTATTCCCCAGACAAGCACACCTGTGATCGATACTGTCGCCACCTGTGCTCGTGTTGGAGCCAAGAATACGTGAGCGCGTGTTTGCTGCTGGCCATGACCGCCTGTCCTGTCCTCCCCCTCCCACTGTGTGGCTGCGACAGACATGTGTTCAGGCTAGTGGGAGTGTGAGTGTTTTTTTCAGGGGTGATCTCATCATGTCCAGCGAACGCTCCCGAGTCTCAGCCGTGAAATGGCCTGCTTCCATGGTTCACTGAGCAATCTCGCATTGCTCCCCCCTGCCCAGGGCCTGCCGCTCACACACACACACACACACACACACTCGCACATAAACGTCCACACGTGTACCAGCCGGGCCGAATATTTTGGCCTTCAGGCTGGTGCTACGCCAGCACATCACTCATACCTCCGCCCAGGCCCTCCCCTCTGCCTCTCTCTCCCGGGGTTTCTGGAGCCGAGGCGGCCCCGGTCGGCAGAGCCGGTTAGATGATGCGGGGTGACACTGCCGGGCTGTGGCTCTGGTGCCGGGGCTGAGCAGTGTGTGCTCGCTGTCACTGCTTGTCTCAGCCTCTTCGTCACCTCTCAGGGCTGCTGGCAGGTACTTTCTGCTGACTGTCTGGCCTCGGCCGGCCCTGCAGTTACAGCTCTGTATCCCAGAGCCTCCGCTGAAGGATCCCTCCAAACCTTTACCCCCAGCTCCGTTCAGGTGGAAGCCCGTGCAGATTCTGCAGGTTTTGTTGAGCTGCAGTCAGATGCAACATGAATCAGCTCTTGCTTTATTTGTGCAAATTTGAACACAGTATTGCTTTTGGCCACAACTAACCACAACTAACCATGGACATTGTGAACATGCAATCTAATTCTTTTCATTATTGATTAATCTAATTCTCTCAGTGAATTATTTTTCAGAAAATTTGTCAGAAAATAGTGAAAAATGGCCAGTATAATTTCGCAGAGCCCCAGGGACGTATTGAAATTCCTTTTTGGTCTGACTGACATTTACTATCATATGTGACAAAGAAAGTGATCAAATCCTCACATTTGAAAAGCTGGAACCAGAGTAAGTTTTTACGTTTTTGTTCAGAAAAAATGATAATGAAATTAACTTAACTATCAAAACAGTTGCCGATTAATCAATCAACACATTCCTTTCAGCTCTCAGCTGTAATGACTTGCAGGAAATGTGTGTGTGTTTAAATGTAGCAGCTCAAGAGGACTAACAGGAAAATTCTCCCCCAGACTCGCCTCTTCCTCTCGGCTCTACATGAAGGAAGTCTCTGCCTTTGTCTCATCACGCTGCCTCTAAATTTCACCTCGCGGCGCGTAAGTTAAGGGCAGCGCTCAGCGGCGGCAGGGACTGTTGAATGCGATGAGGATTGCACCGCTGTAACGTCATTTATTTTTTGGCCTCCAGAGAGTGTCACTGCTTTTCTCACATCAGCAGAAATTTCTGTCACTCCAGTCTGCTCACATCCTCAGGTTTCATCAGATTCTGTGAACGCTGGGTACCGTATCCTCGCGTGGGAGCGACTTGTCGACCCCAGACCCTCGCTCTCTCTCTGCGCCGAGTGAGAGAAGCCTTCCAGAATATAATTGGCCAGTCAGTGGTCTCCAATCAAGTTGTCTGCATGGCAGATTGAGTGGCTGGCTGTAATTATGTGTACGATAATAACGGGCCCAGTGTGAGTGACTGCAGCAGGCTTGGTGCTCTGACTGCAGGGTGTTCCATCATCCGCTGTTGTCTTTCAGCTCAGTCGGAGAGAAATGCAGACATGATGACTCATAACTGGTCTTTCAAGGCGCTAGTTTATACCTCTGATTCATACTGGTCCTGCAGGGAGCCTGGAGAGGGAGAGAATATGCATGGGTGTGCGCAGTGACACACTCCGAAAGAATAACTCACACACGCACACACACATATAAAAAGGTTTGGAGAGTGAGGGGTGAAACTGAGAGGAGAACTGCTTGGATGTCTGCTTTGAAGCAATGTGCTACTGCCACCTGGTGGTCACATGAGGCTCAGGCGCTTACAAAGCTTTGCAGATTGGGATCTTACTTGTCTGGGCTTGCAGGTTGGCGTTACTTGCAGTGCTGTCGGTTGAGAGGATGAATCAGAAACTGGGGTCCTCCCTTTTAATTATGCATCATATCATCATCATATTATGTGTGTGTGAGCTGCTGAGGTCAGATATTACAAAACCCAGCCAGGTTTTAATGGAGGAAAGTTCAAGCTGTTTGAAACTCATGTTTTTCATCTTTCATGCACAGAAGGGGAAGGACCCTCTCTACGCCCAGATCAACAAAGGGAAGAAATAAAGAGACACACAGGAAGACAGACCTGACCAGCACTGAGAGAACAGGAGGAGAACCCTCGCCGTGTGTGTGTGTGTGTGTGTGTGCGTTTGAGCGTGTGTGCGTGTGTGTGTGTGCGTGTGCTGGCACATCTCCCTGCCTGGCCAAGCCCTTCTTCTTCTCCTCCTCTGGCTAACAACCTCCCAGGAGGAGCCTCCACGCTCCCTCAGTCCTCCTCCTGTGCTCCTCCTCTTCCTCCTCCTCCTCCTCCTCTCTGCAGTCTGCTCTCCTCCTTAGAGGAGAGAGCCCTCTCAGTCATTCACTCCAGGCAGGAGGGATATCAATCACCGAGACGGATCCAGTTCTCCCTCCACTGCGCTGTCTTCTCCTCTCCTCCCTTCTCCCTGTGGCGCCTCACACCCAGCCTTACAGACATATCCAGCTCCTCTCCTTCCTCCCTCCTCCCCACCCTCCTCCTCCCTGTCTTCGCTCTCACGCTCCTCCCTCTGCCTCCTGTGTCTGGCCCAGAGACTGTGCTGCCAAGGAGGGACTGAATCAAGCAGTGCCTCCCTTTCTCCGACACACACACACACACACACACACACACACACGCACGCTCATCGGGATTAGAGTGATCGTCTTTCGTTTTAACTGACTGAACCCGCATCTGTAGCGAGGAGATCCCACAGGAGGAGCAGAGACTCTAACGGGCCTATCAGGGATGGCCCGTTACTGGGATCGCCGCTTCTGATTGGTCGGTTGGTTCGGGCGTTATCTCCCCGTTCTTTGTGAGTGTCTGCTGGATCACTATGCAGAAACAGACTCTCTGGGAGCTACTCACGCACCAACTACACATACTGTGCACACAGCAATCAGCCTACATGTACTCAACACACACACACAAACACACACACACACACACACACACACACACACACACACACACACACACTCATCGCTCACCCTCTCTAACATGCATAAACACAGTAATTTGCCAAACGTCTCTCCTCGCAGACAGACTCGCACTGAGGCCAGAGGACCAGACATGCTGAGGAATGGACCCTGAGAGGGGAGGTGTTGCAAGTCAAACAGATTCTGTGATCGAACTGTTCATTCTCTATAGCTTTTGTACAATACCGATTAAAAAACGAAAAAGAACAAATTGAAAAATGGAATTTTTATTTTATAAGTCAATCAAGCCGCTGGGGTCAGCTCTATAGGAGTTATAGAGTCAACATGGCTTTAAGGCATCAGATCGTTGGTTTGCCAAACTCATTTTGTAAATAATGATAACAACAACAACCATTTCGTCCACCGGACTTCTGTGCCATAAAATAGGAAGGCTTCAGTTATGCAAACTCTTGACGTTAACCCAAGCAATACCAACATATGTTTTCTTTTTCCTGTTTTGCCGTCATGTTTTGTTGCCTTCTGATATTGTTTTGTTCTTGTGCATGGATGTTCTGCGTCTTTGTCTTAACCTCACCTACTAATCCAGCCGCACACCTTCTCGCCCCCCCGTTTGTCTTCTCTAACCCCACCACCTCGCATTATTGCGCCCCAAGCAAATTAGCTTCTGCGGTTTGTGTTACCCAAAGCATTCGTGCACACCACGGCGCTGCGTTTCTGGACCACAAGCCTGTATTCTGACTCTGGGTTGCAGGCGGCAGACACAGCTCCTCTCCTCCATCCCGTCCCCCCCAGAACAGTCTTTAAGTACAGCGATGCTCGGCCCATCTGTCTGTCCGTTGGTCAGGTGCCAAACCGCTGCTGGCCGCGTGTGGACCGCAGCATCCTCCGCTACAGCTACATCAACTGTGATGCCAATGACCCCCTGTTTTATGGCCAGAGTCCCCATGTCACTTGAGAACTCTTTTGGACTATGATGTTGATTAACTTAAAAATTTGACGACTAGAAGACGAGCAAAGAAGCTGAAATAAAAAGGGAAACGTTGCTGTTTGAGTACATAACATTTCTAGACCTATTTTAACTTTACCTCAGCTAACAGTTTCTTAATGTAAATTGACACATTATTTTTATCTTTATGAATATGACATTCTACAGTGGGTTTTTAGATGATTTTTTGGTTTTCTCTTGATTTACGTATTCCACCATGTATTACTGTTACAAATAAACACATCCCAAATGACTGATGTGTGTGTATGTGTCTGGGTTTGTGTGTGTGAGAGAGAGCGAGCCTAATGGTGTGTGCCTGGCAGAGGTGACCCCCACTGAGTCTTTAGTTAGTGTAAAGCGAGCGCCACAGTATTTTGTTGTAATTTAACACGCCTTTAATGGCCTGTCACATTCTGCTACACTGGCAGCCTCTAATGCAAGCTGTCATAAGCTTTATTAGCGACCGACTGCAAAACAAGGACTACGGCCTGCTTCCTCTTACTTTCTCCCCCCTTCAAATGGAAAAGGGAAGCACACCACAGCAACTTTGATACACTTTGTTAAGTTCATATTTTACAGGATAAACTGAAACTACTGTTCTTAAGGGGCTAGTTCACCCAAATCGCACATCAGACAGCTTCTCACTGATGCTCAGCGGCATCCGTCCAGGCATTTCTTTCACTTTTACCTGTTGAGGTTTTGAAATATTCAGCTCTGAGGTCTTTTCCACCGCCCACATATTGTGGAGGTGAATGGAATCTTGTTCTTGCTGCTTATAGTATTGAAAAATTGCATTTGACAGCAGTGTGCCTTTCCAAAAAAAAAAAAAGAAAGAAAGAAAAGAAACCACTGTCGCACTTACCGGATAATCCACAATCCTCACTGTCAGCACTTTACTTTGGGACTATTTCTTCTGTGAAATCTGTCAACAGTGAAGTCTGGATTGCTCAGGATATCCGGCACATTATTTTTGGAAAGATAAATTGATTTTTTTTTTTAGATATTTACATGCTTTTCAATGCACAATGAAAATGGAAAAAACTGCATGACTGGACACAACCATGACCGAGTGAGAAAGTGTCTTTTTGCAGCACCGAGCCTTTAAGTTTCATCTCATTTCTCTGCACTGACCAGACCAGTTGGTTTATGTTGACTAATCAACCAAATAAACAGGTCTGCAGTCCTCTCATACACAGTTAAACACCAAATCTGTCATGTGGCCTGAAACATAGGCATCTGAGTTACACAATGACAAACGACCATTTCTTATTTGAGGTGACTCCCTGACACACCTGTCAGTGCAAGCTCAGGCTGGCATGAAGGCAGACTATCCCTCACAGCTGAGCGCCTGTAGCCTGCGCTATATGTATGTCATATTACAAATGCCTGCTTAAATACTTTTGTATTGTGTGTAACAAACCTGGAATGCTGACCGACCTCTTGTGTTTCCTTTTCCTCTGCGTTTACCCTCAAGATTCAATTTAACCTCCAGGCAGGTAGACCCCGCATCTAAAGGCGCATTACCTGCAAGAGCACACCTGCTCACAGCCGCAGCGAGCACTGATTTTTCAAACGGGGGGGGGGTTCACCTGATTTCCTGTGTGGTGAAAATGTAACAGTTTTATGAACAACAACTCCGGGTTACATGACAGTGACTCAGATTTTGCGCACAGGCTCCGCGCGCTGCCAGCCGGGCGACATTCCTGAGGGATAAAAAAAAAAAATCGAGGTGCTGCAGAGAGTCAGAGTGTTGCGTTAAATGACAGACCCGTTTGACGAGAGGGACTGTCTTCTAATGATGAGTGCGAGTATTCCTACTCAGCCTCATTCCTCCGCTGAAACCATCTCCGGAGCGCATGGGACGCACAGTCCTCTGGATCAGAGTTTGCGCAGGTCGGTGAAAGTGTTGGCTTTTTTTTTTTTTTTTTTCAGTTAATGGTGTCTTTTCATTGGACACACAATGAGAGGCTGAAGAAGACATTCGCTGGAGTTCACTGATTTGAGGAAGAAGGCTTTCGTCGTTTCGGTGGATAATTAGAAACAATGGATCAGGTACGTTAACCTTTATCATCTTCAAATCCTTCCGCGAAGAGTCTCTGACGACAATCTGATACATTATATGTACAATGCAGGTAATTGTTGTGACATTTTTGTTGCGTTAACAGGTGTAAGTCTGCTTCCTGTCATGTGAATCTTTAATGAGCTGTGTCTCAGTCAGTCTGTGAGGTGAATAGAGTCATTGTTTTAACAGCTACATTTCTTATACAAATCTGAGCCTCTTATGTCCTGTGTGTGTGTGTGTGTGTGTGTGTTTGTTGAAACCCTCCTGATTGAGGATTGAGGCTACAAATCAGGTCCGCCTACTTTCTCTATTCACCTGTGCAGAGTGACTAATACACATGCAAACGGAGTAAACACAAAACCACCTCTGGGTTGTGGAGGGTGATGACTCTCCATGATTTCATTCTTCATCTTATCGTCACGCTGTCTTTAACATAAAGTGACAAGTTTTTCTAACCTCAGACAACATCAGGTGCACGTATAACTCAGGTATTTTCCTGATATTGTACTTCAGGTTATTGCATTGTATGATCCTTTCAACAGGAGGACACGATGGACTTTCAGGCCCTGAGGGCCAAGTTCCAAGATACAGACATCCTCCTGAAGCAACCCAAGATCAAACCTGCTCTCCCAGAGAAACCAAAGGTTGTCCCTCCTCCCCAGAGCCCCACTCACTATGTCCCCGCAGGAGCACGCCCCTCCCTGCTCACCTCCATCAACCAGACCCTGGAGGGGAAGACGCCGGTTGCCCCCAGAGTGGTCTTCAAGGATGCGAAGAAGGACAGCAAAAAGCCACTCATCCAGAAAGACACAAGCGAAGGGAAGCTGAAAAAGAGTAAAGGCAAGACAAGTGGAAGCAAAGAGAAGCTTGACGAGGATCCGGATCAGAAGCAGAAGAAAGAGAGCGGGAAAGACAGGAAGTTCCCACTGGTGCTCCCTGTCGCACAGAAGGAGAGCACTGCAGAGCTGGTGCCGGCCACCCCTCCACATAAAGCCCCAACGACTAGCAAGAAAGGCTTCCTGGGTTTCAAGAAGTTGTCAAAGAAAGATTCACGCGAGGTCTCGGCTGATCCCATCCTGGATGCCCCCAGCTCAGGTGATCCTGGACCAGCTCCGCTTATCCCGATACCCAGTGACGCACCACCAGAGCCTCAAATCCCAGAGCCAAAAGCCCTTCTACCAAACATCCCCACCTTACCTGACTCCAGTGCTGCAGTGGAAATTACCCCACCCCCCACTATCCCTGCCGCTCCTGACTTCACTCCACCCCCTGCCTTTATTCCTGACGTCCCACCTCCTGCAGTCCCAACCCCAGAGAGTGAAACCCCACCAGAGATAGAAACTCCTGCTCTGCCTGTTTCTTGGCCTGCTGACCAAAATGAAATCATTCAAAGTCCACCCAGCGCCCTCTCAACACCTCCACCCAGTCGTGCCGTCCCTGGTCCTCCCCCAGTGGCCTACACTCCCTCTCCATCACCTCCTGAGCCTGACATTGGAATAGAGGCTGTAGACATCATGGAGACACCCCCTCCTCCGGTCATAGACCTTCCGTCTCCTAAAGCCGAGCGTCCGATCTCAGCCCTCCTGGCTCTGGAGAGGGCGGAGGACATGAGCCCAGGGAAGAAGACTCCACCATGTGACCAGAGGATCTTCAATGCACTGGAGAAGGCCCGCAGGAAGACCACCAGGTAAACAGCACGCACAAGTTGGGAAGCATTGTTCAAGTGATGGCAGAATTTAGATTTGATTTATACTGTAACATCTTATAATTCATCTGTTTTCAGCCCGACAAAAAACCCCACCACACCCTACTCCATCACCCCAATGTCAGAGGAGCTTCCCCCAACTCCCCCCAGCCAGAGTCCCACCACCTCTCACCCACAGCTCCCACCCATCGACTATGAGGACCGGGCAGGGAACGCCGTCCTGAAACCGGCCCAAGTTAACGGCTTCGACCACCGTAAGTCTGGTCCGATCAGCTCTCCTCTCCTCTCTGCTTCTTGCTTTTTTCTGGACATGATTGATGTTGATGCGGTGCAGCTGCAGAACATCCTCTGCCCGCATGGGGCTTTCATCGATAAGGGAAAAAGTGTAGCATATGGTGCGTGTCGCAGGGTTTCCTCAGGTGTTAATTAGGAGAAGCAGCTTTAAAGGTACACAGCAAGAACAAGAACGGCCCTGGCATTCCTCTTACGTGCCAGAAACAACTGAGCAGCAGGCAGGGCAGAGCTGCAGAGGAATGTCAGCAATGATGGGAGGCGGAGCAGTGACAGGAGTGACAGTGTCCGTCACTGTGACCCAGTCCTGCAGTGACAAACACTGTTACACTGACGATGAGAAGTGAGCCTGCTGCTGTGTGCACGGTCACTTCATTTACAACAACCTCATGTCATTTACTGTTTCAGGTCACGTTATATTAAAGTAAGACACTTTATATTTCTGATAACTCTCAGTAGAGAAGCATTTTTTTATAAGGCAAATAATTCAAGATGGTTGTTGAAGAGTCTAAATTATTTTTACAGCTTCCTGCTGTGCAAAGCAGAAAGATGACATTTTAAGGCTCAGTTTGAATGCAGTGTGGGTATATTTTGCATTGTAAGGACGAAAAGGAGTGTAATTGAATTGCATTCCTACCTTTCTAGAACAGAGTGCTTAAGAAGATTAAATTAAAAGAAGTGCCTTCAAAACCCAAAGTTACAGAACCGACACAAAGAAGACTTGAACAGGTTTTTGAAGTGAGGTCTGCCGTGCGTTGGTCCCTTCAGCTGTGCTGATTTCTCACTTGTAATTGCATTATCTCCGCTCTGCAGGGTAATATGACAACAACTTCCACAGAGTGTTTGACTGGTTTGGTTTCTTCTGCTCTTCTTGCGTTCGCCTCCTCTGCCTTTCTGTGAAACTTCCTTCAGGTGTTCCAGCTGAAGTTTTTAGTGTTCTACCGTTTGGTGCATTTTAGCGTGCAACCAGAAAACATCAAAACGAGCCTCAGACGGTACAAGAGTCTAATCGTGATGCACTCATGCATTAACAGGATGTAATTCTTTGCAGGGCAAGCCTCTCCAGTGTTGGAAGGTATCGCCGAGGAGGGGCCGGACCCAGTCCCAGAGCTGTTGCTGGTTCCACCTCCTCCACCCAGGAAGGTCCTCCCAGAACTTCCTTCTCTGCACCCTGCTCCAGAGAAGCCAGACAGACGTTCTGTCAACCCCAATGATTTCATCCCTCCTCCTCTTCTGGAAGATAACGGTGTGGCCATCGTTGGTATCTAAAAACTTTGTGAAACCACACTCGATACTCTCCTCTAATACTCTCACATTGTGTTTCCCCTCATCTACAGAGATCCCTGCTCCTACCGAATTCTTAGAGGCCGACACCACAAATGTGCCGGAGTTTGACAATGTATCTTCAGATACTCCAGAGCTGCCGGTGTCAGAGTGGGGGAATGAGGAGTACACAGGTCCAGATACTCCAGACGGACAGAACCTGCCAGACTTTTACAGCAACGGGATGAATATTCCAGGAGCTGATGGAGCATTTGGAGACCAAGAACCTGTGCTACCAGAATCCTCCTTCCCCATCTCCCAGGAATACCCAGCACAGGCAGGGTAAGAGACGTGAACAACCCGACTCTCTTTGCTTTAAAACACTTGTTCGCATCTTGAGAGCGTCCTGTCTGTCCTTCCCTCTGACTCGCCCAGGCTACAAGCTCAAGTCGACAACGGCGTCTGCGAGAGCACAGAAAACGTGTATGAGGCCATCACGTCTAACACCAAAAAGAAAGGCAACGGCGGCAAGAAACGCAAAGGACCACCAAAGAGTAAGGCCTCCTCCTCCTCACAGATAAGACATCAGCGATGAGACGTCAGAACGCCAGACATAATCAGTCACATCACATCACTTATCAAACATTATGCTCTCTGTATTTGGCCGAATGATAGCGCCTGCATGAAGTGTCACATTAAACTCATTCTAAATATTTCATATATCCTGTTAAGATAAACTTGAATTACTGTTAGAATATAAGCACAAATAAGTGCAGTTATTTTGCATGAAATTATGATAAATGGCAGCATTATAAATACATGCAGCATGTTATCTTGTGTGATACTATCTTTAGGATTGTATCAAAACTAAATGCTATGATGCTGTTTTACACCTTTTAAAAACTGTGTTGTTTCCCACAGATCCGTACGCCGAAGCGCCACCGGAAACAGTACGTCACTTTTCAAATTAAAACCAGCTTTTCCCTTCTGTCAGAGATTCTTGTGATTTACTGCAAATTGAGTAATGCCTTATCTCTTTGCTGGTGTTTACAGAGTGAAGAGAAGAGCAAGACGGGCAGGTTCGGCAAGTAAGGCCTTATTTTTTGACCCACTTCTCCTTTTATCTCGATTATCCCCCCAGACACCGTTAGCGATGAGAGAGTTCGGCCCGCCTTTGTCTCCCTCATAATGTCCTCTGCCGTTTTAACATGCGGCGAGGAGTCCCTTTCAAACAAGATGATATTCCCCCCCGTTCTCTTGTCCGCAGGAGCGACAAGAAGGCCGCTGCAGAGGGGCCGGATGAGAAAGAGCTGAAGAAGAAAGAGAAGCAGCGCCTGGAGAAGGAGAAGAAGGAGCTGAAGGAGAAGCAGGAGAGGGAAAAGAAGGAGCAGAAAGAGAGGGAAAAGAAGGAGAGCGAGCTTAAGAAGAAGTTTAAAGTGAGTGGCGTTACTTCGACGGGGGAAGGGAGGTGCAGGAGGCGAGGGAGCAGCGGGGGGAGGGCGGTGTGTGTGTGTGTCTTGGCATACAAACCTGTCTGGATTCATTCCTCCCAGTGGAAGAGTTGAGCTGAGCAACATGTGCAGCCTCAGAATAATCTGAGCAAACATTGTTCCATCGTTGGTGATATTCTCTTCTTCTGCAGTCCGCTGTCGCCACATTAGAGCAAAGAAACACGACGTTCTCCAGGATCCCGCCCTGAGGCCACGATGGCTGAGGCCAAACGGAAGGATTGTAGTTATCAGAGAACAGCCAATCTTCTAATTAACATCACAAAGATAACACAACTACCGAGTATATTTAATTAAAGCAGCTATGATAAATATTTTGATATCACATGATTACTGTATAATCAGGGCTGCTCAGCAGACAATTTTCATCCAACTCTGCAGAAGCATTTCAAAAAGATCATCAGAATCGGCTTTATTGGCCACGTATGTGTGAATTTGACTCAGATTTAAATATCGTACTCAGGAAAAAAAGGACACAGCTCGCCTAGGACAAAAGTCCAAAAAAAGACTGAACAATAAGTTAAGTATGGCAATGATTTTAGCATCTTTCATTCGTTCTGGACGTGCAGCCACCCGCACTGCTCTCATATCATTGTTTTTGGCTGCAGGCAAGTGTTCCTGCTAAAAAAAAAAAAAAAAAAGATCTAAAACTAGCTGCCGAGCACCAAACTGCAGACAGTCGAAGTTAGGCACTAGCTGGTGCAGCGTTTGTGGAAGACAGCGGAGCATTTGGCAGCTAAAGAGCCAGATATTTCCCTCAGGGTTTGGTAGAAACCAAAAGTTCAAATGAGAGTGCGCGCTGAACAAAAACGTCAGGTGCTGCAGCATCAGTTTAATGCAAAAAATCCATTTTTAGTGCAATGCATACATCATCGCAGCAGACATTTTGACCTGTCATAGCAGGAAAAGCACAGGAGTAACATTAACGATGGTTCAGCTCCATTAAGTGTCCTGCAAGAGCCAGCAAGCACCAAAGCATTACCTCCTTTAGGTTTTTACAAGTTCGTACTGCATGTACACACGGGTGAATGCGTGGTGTCAACCTGCCGCTGCGTTCGTTAGATCACAGGACAAGAGGACGCCATGTATGAGGCCAAAGTGACAGTGACGACCAAGGGGCGTAAGAACGATCTGCCCGTCAAGAGCGGGGACATCATCAGCATCATCCGAACAACCAACTGTCCCAAAGGGAAGTGGCTGGCCAGAGACAGCAGCAACAACTGTGAGTGAACGGCCATTGGAAGAGAATTAGATTGGAGACACGCGGCTGTAGTCGCTCATCGCGGATCACCTACTCTCTCTTTGTTCCAGACGGGTATGTCGCGGTGGACCACGTGGAGCTGGACATCAAGGAGATGCTGGAGCTGGGAAAGAGGGCTGCAAGCATCCACAAGAGCAACAGCAATCCAGTCGAGGCGGAGGTGATCAGCACGGGGAGCAGGTGTGTGTGTGCGCACGCAGCTTCTCGCTCTTTATTCACTGAAGTGTGACGTTAACAGGCCGACTCACGGCTGATTGTGCCTCCTTTTCTCAGGGCCTCGAACCGATATCCACTCTCAGCAGAAAGCTGTAAGTATCCTCCTCTTCCTCTTCATAATAACAGAATATATTTGACCTTTTCCTGCAGCGGTTTGATGTTGATGTGTTCAGTCACAGACGACAGCGAGGAGTGGACCGGGGACGACGAGGAGCCCCTCTCGCCCGCCCCTGAAAATCCACTGGCTCCAGTGTAAGTCCATGCCAGCCTGAATCTACGTGGCTGAATTGTTCAGTTCTGACTTGAGCTACTTGTTGAGATAGCGAGTTTTCAGCAGCAGTGACACTGACGTCTGCTTCGTGAAATTTTTATTTTTCTTCAGACCAATGCTTTGCCTTGTCAATGTCTTTTCCTCTGCAGGAGCCACAGCAGGACACTCTCAATGCCAGAGATGGGTAAGACGTCTCTAGTAACTCCATTTCAACTCTGTGGCTTTATAATAATAATAATAACAATAAGCTTTATTTGTGTAGCACTTTTCATACACGAATTGCAGCTCAAAGTGCTTCACAAGAAAGAAATCACATGCACCAAGTGAGTGCTTAACATGGAAAAAGACAGAATGGACATAAAAACAGATGAAACATGAATGGAAAATAAGATGGTAAATAAAACACAGAAAACCACAGAATGAAATAATAAATTCTAGGTAAAAAAACGGTAAAGATGAAAATAAAAATAAGGATCCTTATTTATGACAAATGTTTCTTCAAAGTGACTGAAGGCCTGTCAGTGTTGTCACAATATGGTCACGTTATTCTCATCTGTTCTGTGCTACACAAACAGCGTGACACATGCATTTGTCATGTATCTCCACCATGCTGTTATCTTAATGGGTGTGTGCAGATAGAACAGACAAAAGATACTGTAAACATCTTTAGATCCCTTCGATTACAGTTATTATTGTTAGCACCAAGTCTTGAGCCTGCTGTCTGCAGGTCAGGACAGGGGAAATTATGCAATTTCTTTTTTTTTTTCCATTTGTTGTTTATCATTGCTGATCAAAGCACCAACAGTATTAGAATCTAAAGAAAAATATGAGCTGTAACAAAAAATCCATTCATATATTTTAACTTTTTTCATGTTGCACCATAACTATTTGTCAGGCACCAGTTTCAAAGCTGCTGAAATCATGAAACTTTCCCATTTTAAAGACTTGCTGGCCTCTCAGCCCTGTTTGCATTCTGTGAATGCTGAAGCACATGTGACTCATGACACGAGCAGGTTGTGTAAACAGGAAGTGAGAATAAAAGCGAGGTTTTGTGACTTCATTCAAGATTACCTGTCGTCATTGTGGTGTAATGAATGCTGCGCAGTGGGTGAGCGTCATGAAAGTGCATTACTTTCTTTCTAGGAACCCAGGACATTAGCCTAAACCACCAGCACAGCCACAGCGACATCAGTGCAGATGGCCCACATATCCAGTGAGTTTCCAGCTTTATTCTTACAGTCGAACACACACAAGCAGAGTGTGAGTTTATAGTATATATGTGTTTGTTTTTATCAGAGCAAGACATGAAGCACTTCAGAAGTTGGCCACATTTTTCCATTCACCTAAACCTGTGGAGCCAGAACTCCGGTAGGAAACAAACCTGTGCATCTGCTACACACACACACACACACACACACACACACAAAAAGAGGGTTTTCATTCTTGCTTTCCCTTCTTTTTTACAGCAGCACTGAACCAGAGACAAGTAAGTGATGCCAGATCCTAAAATCTAGAAAAACTATATAGAAGTCTTGTATGGTATTGTAAATAACATACTGTGTAAATGATATATAGTAACTATGTGATGTGACATAAATAATGCATGTAGAATGTCCAACATGATTATTTCATTGATGCAGTTTATTGTGAAAACTTAATAGCATAAGTTAAATAAATGAAAAATCAATTTATCCATCCGTCAGTGTTTGAAGAGTTTGATATATGGAATTTGTTTCCATCTCAGGTCCTGTGCTTGTGAATGCAGAATCAGTCCACCTGTAAGTAAAACACACACACACGCAGAAAAATGCCGAACATGTTGAGTAACCTGTAGTCAGACACCTTTGCTCCTTTTTTGCCCGGAACGGGTGGCTGGCCATGAAAAGAGTGAGTGTTTTACCCGACCAGGAAGTTAAGCTGACTCTTGTCTCGGTGGTAGAATGAGCCTGTGACTTCCTCTAATGTGCCTTTCACATTTATCAATGGTGTCATATTCCAGGTGAAAATGAGGTCACAGCAGGCAACATGGCAGCACCTGCGTACTGTACGCCTGCTCATGGGGGACATGCTTTGGGAGAGACTGAATTCTTTTCAAATCTGCTCTTCCGCAGGCCTAGTTCAGGAAAGGAATTTGATTTTGATGAATCTGATGTGCTCATTTTACCTCCTCCTGACCTGTACGCTGACGAGGCAGTGGAGTAATTCTCATAAAACAAGGTGAGGATGAATCACCTGGACTCTTCACTCCTCATCACTGTGCGTTTTACACACTGACACGTTTTCCTGTTTGTAACTGCAGAACAAAGAGCAGCCACGCAGAGGGAACAGGATTTGTCTGTGGTGTTATTCTTCGCGCTGTGACTCGGCCAGTCACCTCATACTGTGACAGCAACTGCATCTTCTTGACTATGATCTTTTTTTACCCGGTGACTGCATTCATGGATCGGTGTGAAGAGTACAAGAGGAGGAAGACAAGAGGATTTCTGCATCGTCTCCAGAACCGTCACCAGCAACCAGAACTTTTCCCGACGCGCTCGCTGTGAAACCAGCGAGGGACGGTTTGCCTGGTGGACTGACTCTGAGCCTTGGATCAAGGTGATCTGCTGATCCCAGGAGAGAACTCACGAACTGCAGACACGCAGAGGCTTTCTTGGTACTTTGACCCTGGCGACTCTTGTAGGGAAAATCACACACTTCATGTGCAAGTTCCAGAAAGCCAAATCTATTTAAAGCGGTGGAACAATGGAAAATGTAGATGTTTCTCAGGTACTTTTCAGGTTGAGACAGCGCCCTGAGGAAATACACAGTGGGAACAAGCACGTGAAAAACAGGGAGAATTGTTTACTCAACATTTGCATCCATGTTGGCAGTAATTAATAGTCTTTCATGTACCAGGTCGTTCCTCAGGATCCACCACTAATCCGCAGAGAGCACAGTTCTCAGAGCTCCAGTTATCAGTGTCGGAATATTTATCTACATACAGCAGCCTCAAGGGTCGGATGAAATTAGCGTCCTACAGCACACACTTGTTACCAGTTTACAGTGTTGGTAGCAAAGGAGTAAACAGCAATACAGCTGATAAACTTAAGCAATGAACAAAGGCTTCACACATTTTTCAGTTTGGTCATCAGCAGTGATAAAAAGCCTTTGTGCAGCCAGCTGTACCCCACAAGACGTCATTAATTTCCTGCTATGTCTTCTTCAACAGGTGCATCTAAGACCACCTTCAATAGTTACCTGATATTAGTCAGTTTTTTTTCTTAAGTGTTTGCGTTATTGTGCTTTTTTGTGCATCATCTTTTTCTACTTTATTTACCATCATTATTTTGTTACGGATCATCATAGACTATAGAAGTGCTTATGTAACTACTCATGTTGTAGAATTTCAACGCAGGTTTAATTTTAGCATGTTAGGTTCATACAGTCATCTTTAATGGCATACCAATGAACAGCAGCATGGAGCGTAATCTAGATTTCTGCTACTGCTGCTGTGTATTGGTCAGAGCTGCGCCTTCTGGAGGGAAGCACCATCCATAAACTTATTTTCTTTCTTCCATTTTTATGGAGCAGATGTCTGGGAGGTGCCATCACCTTTCTTCCTCTCAAGCTGATGAATAATAAGTATTACAGAAAGAGAAAGTAGTGAGATGATCACCTGGAGCCATTCTCATGTAAAATATTGTTGACATCTGAGGGTGCGTTTTTATCTGGAGAAAAAAAAACACCAAAATAATCCTGTGATGGGTGTGTTTCTGTAACGTGTTCAATTTGACAAAGCCTTTAGCACAAAGATGTTTTCCTTTTATATGTTTATTGTTTTTCAATAAATACTCATTAAAGTGCAAATCATAACAGCAATATCATGCAGTGCATAACAAGAGAAATCCAAACCCCAATCGGACAGAGACACAAGGAGAGACAGTTGAAACACACTGTCACATTCACACACACGTATGCACAACACACACACCCTTATATACATTCTTTCACAATGATCAGTGTGCACACACACATATCACACCCACACAACATACATGGGGGTATTTAAGGTTACACCAATCGTAAGAACCCCACAGATACACAAAGAGCACAGCTTTGCTGTAAAAAATACTCACTTTGGTACAACATGGAGAGTCTGTGTTTGATTAGGCCCTCTGGCATGTGTTTCCCAGCTCTGAACACAGATTAGAGTTTACATGACTAACATGCCACTGGTAGTTGCATACAGTTGTAATGGTACAGTAGTACATCAGACAGTAAATACTGGTTATATCAGGGGCTTTTAAATATGACCCATAACCTCTGCAAGATAGTGCACTTTGATCAGTGTTTGATATTGTTGTCACAAGCAGCAGAATTGGGAATAAATGCATAACGTACCAGATGTGATCCTGATGTGGCTGAAGTAGCTCACTATACACGGACAAGTCATTTAGGACACAGAGCTAGAGTGTAATATCGAGGGCTGACTGAGGAACACGGGTAAGTGTTTACAAAGCTGTGTGTGCAGTTGCATGTGTGCTGCAGCAGGGAGCAGAGTTTCTCCCCGACATCAGACTGTGTTCAGTGGCGTATGAGCCGTCAGACAGGAAAGGCAACCCAACACAGGACATAAAAACAGACTACATGTAATAAAGGGTTTCGGCAGAGTAACCGAGGATGTGGCTTTCACCAGTTCAACCTAAAGCTTTCGCACTGCTCCCGTAAGGCAAAAATGAATCAATTTCAAATATGATGCAACCGTTAGAAGCATGTAGAGTAACAAACTCGAACCTCAGTCCACATCAAATTATTGTAGGTCCAATATTCAGTGAAGAACATTGCGGTAAAAATGGTCGTGATCAAGACCAATGTGTTTGAAACTCCAACATGGCCAGGTTCTCCCCATTATTATGAAATGTTATCACTTTTATTTTATACGAAATCTATAAAATAAGAAAAAAAAATTGGTATTTTTCATAACTGTTTTAGCACTAATCCCGGCCTCCTTGCCTTTCTGCCAGTCGCTTTCTCCAAGCCTGTGAATACAACACTATAATAATGAGAATATTGGCCATTTTGGGGTTTCCTATATGTGACACCAATCTAAACGTGCTGCCCACCCAACCACTGTGTTTTACTGAGCAGCAGACAGGCAACAGTCCAGCGCTCACCATCTAAACAACACTGCGTTAAAAACCAGAAACAAACAGTCAGGGTGAGAAAGACAGACGGGAGGATTCGTCTAAGCAGCACCAGCTTTCACTTCACATTCAGTCAGAAAAGATTTCCACACAATAATGTCTGACAGCCCACCTCTGGTACGATCTGACAGGACAATGCAGAACGTTTAGAAAAATAAGAACGCCACTCATGAAAACGTAGGACCAGGAACAACAGGTACAGTAAAGTATCCACACAAGAGTGTGACACAACAAAACAGTAAATCTGCAAACAGTTTAGAAGTGCAGACTAAACAGACGACAAAGACTAAACAGGAGATACACACACACAGAGAGACAGCAGCTCCAAGACACCAACACATCATGTTTTGACCTTTGTCCCAACAATCTCACAAACCACCGCAAAGATCTGTCAATTCGGAAGGAAAACATGGCAGTCACGTGACATCTCATCTCCGTTACACACACTGGCTCATGCACGCACTCTCCTTGAACATATGCAAAGAAATTACTGTGTTGCATTCTTTAAGGCAACTGGAGAAAAGGTTTCTGTGGCTTATAGTGTCCTGCAGCACAAACACACACACACACACCGTCTCACATGAATCTGCCATTATCGTGTTTCACTTCTCATCGTGGATACAGGGCTGCTTACATTTACTGCTACTACGATTGGTAGTAATGTAGATTTAATTTATCAGGTAAATTTTGATTTGCTTGAGTTTTGCTCAGTATTATATGTGGGTTATGGTACGGTTGGTCGGAGAAAATCAAACTGAAGACCTCACGTTAAGGATTGGGCACCAATTTCTGCTAGACATTTGCTGTTTATTCACATTTTAACAATGAAAATAGTTAATTACTTAATTTTTAGGTAGCCCTAAAAATCCCCACAAACTCCATTACAAACAGCACAAGGCGTATGTCTTTTTTCAGATATAAGCGGCGTGTTTGTTTTTTTTTAAATCATGTTCTGTACATGCATGTGTGATGTACATGTGTACAGCACATTAACAGTTACTCAACTATGTCAAGGAGTCTGTGTGTTGCATATTTGTGACAGTTACTGAATGTGTAACAATGGTAAAAAAAACATATGTACAGCATCTTTGAAATGCATCGAGACAGTCCACTTCTGTCAGGTCATAGGGTGATCATGAAAGCTCATGTGAGACGGTGTGCATCGGTGCTTCAACACTAAATGCAGGACACAGTCAGATCCATGCAGAGTGTTATCCTCCTACTATCCTGCTGTCTTTCTAGGCTCATTAATCTTCTACACTACTCAAAATCAGGATAAAACTATGTTGATGCTGTGCTTAAATAATATAACTACAGCGCCTACAAAACAATCTTTCAAAAATAAATATGGTTCTGGTATCTAAATAATAATTATCTTCTTTAAGGTGTATAAAGTCTGTTATTTGGTATACCTTTGTCAACCTTTTCAGCTACATAATATGATTGTAATATAAATATAATATACATGAATAACAAAAGCTGTTTCTTTACAAACCATATAAAACCTGAAATCAAATTTTACTTGTGTCAATGTTCCCGCAGACATAGATTTACTGTCAGTTTTAACAACCTGCGCCTTAAACAAAAGCATAAGAGAAGAAGCAAAACTGACCTCTGATCAGTGTCTGGGGAAAACTCAGCAGGACATCCCGCCATTAAGTGTTATGGTGGGTGATGACTTTTCAGCAGTTGGTAATAGATTGAAGGTATTTGTGGGAGGAGTGACGGTGAACTTGACCTTTACTGGCCTCCACTAGTTCAGATTCCCGTCCCAGGATCAGTTTTCACAAGCTGTGGCCTGATGTTTAAACGGGACAACTCTGACCCGAGGACTGTGTCAAAAGAAGAAAAAAAGAAGCTATTAATCTGCCTTTCTTCCTCTCTATGTCTCCTTAATCTGAGGTGACAGGCATTGCTCACATTTCCATTCACCCTTCCAGTGCAATAAAACTGGAACAGAGATAGAGAGGAGACAGAAAGAGGAAGTCACTCCAAACATCTACACTCCCCACATCCCAGATCAGCAATTGGCTTAAAACTCCCCACTGACATCCAGGTCACAGCGAGGGTTAGGAGGTCAACAGGTCTCAGCGTGCCAGCGTGGTGATCAGACTGGCACACATTTCAAAGAAGTCCATGGTGTGCGATCCTTGACGTGGGGTGAGCTGGGGGGAGCTACCGGACAGAGACCCCGGCAGAGAGGAGCTGAGCTGGGGCAGATCAATCGCTGGGCTTGCCGAGTCGATGCTCAGTCTGGGTCTGTGGAGACCGGCCGTGGAGCCCGACCTCTGAGGAGTGGACGAACCCGATTTAAAGCCCACCGCCTCGATGATGTCATCTGGAGGGGTCACATGAGCAGGGGATAGTAGCGTCATCATTCGATAGAAGAGTAATTCATAGAGTCATACGCTTTATACAGTTATATTATTATAAGAACTGTGCTGCCACCAACACCAAAAACGGTTTTACAAAGTGTTCCTGAGCCCACGTGCCAACGTCCTTTATCCAATCATGTGCACACATTCTGATTTATTATTTTTTATGTTTTAATAAGCAACACAACTTTCTTGGAATCGTGGTTGTAAATTCTCCAAAGGCTGCATTTCCAAATTTAATTCACAGACATGACCTGTGTGGAATATCCAGTTTTGTGTAATTTTGTGTACAGAAAAGCTTATGTATAAGGTCTATGTGCACATGTGTCTTGATGTGTATTCAAATCAGATTTAAAAATAAAGTTGAAAGAGATGCAACTAAACATACATGAAAGAACTTTAAAAAAGCATTTCTAAGTGACCTGCACAGGCTGAAATGCAAGTGTAATTTTTATGCTAAAACAAGTACCAAAAGTGCACTCTGCCACCTGATCTGCATAAACACCACCTCAGCTGTTCCAACTCCACCAGCTCAGCGAAAGCAGATTTTAGATGCAAGAAACTGGGGGGAGGACAAACTGAACTGCAGAGTACTGGAACTCACCAGCTTTGCACCTGCACTATGATAGAACCATACACAATGCACAATAAAACAGAATTTACGATATGAATTTGTTTTGCAGTGGTGTATTAATTCCAAATTAGAAATTCTAAAAAGTCAGTTTAGTCTATCACTAACCATCGATGCTCTTGAAGTCAAGGAGGTACGATCTGTTGTCCACCTGGTATAGCTGCAGGCTCATTTTCACCAGGTTTCCCGTCACTGGATTCTTCCTCCGTACTCGCAGATGATATGGGTTCACCACCTACAGCACAAAATAATGGACAAGCTAGTTCGTATGTTGACATATGTATGCACTGTATGCGTATGTGTATGTGTGAGACACATCCTACTACCTTCCAGTCAAAGCTGAGTTGCCTCATAGCCCTGTACACTTCAGCCATGATATCATAGGGTCTGCTCTGACTCCTGATGCCGAGGTGCCACTTAGCCTTCTTCACTGCCAGAGGTTTGGGTCGGGTGGTGTTGAGAGCATCCAGAGGACAACGAGACTTGGGGCTGTCGGCCAGGAGCGGAGGCATCCTCTCTGGGTGGGGTTTGACCCCGGGGGGCAGCGGCATTCCTTCTTCAATGAAGGAGCCCTGGGGAGGACTGGACGCCAAGTAGAACTCGCTGGCCTGGGTCATGATGCGCCGGTTGTCTATTATAAGGTGGTAGGCTACTGCTAGTTGATCCTGCATCCACAGAGGGAGGGTGGAGAGTCAACTGAAGATTTAGGAGATAATCCACTAATCGTAAGGACAGAGCTTCAGACTACTGAAACCTGCAGCAACTCTAATGTTAGCCTCTTGGCTATTATCGATAGCATGATTGAAAATTGCCACAAAAGACAATAAAAATTGTTTGACAGCCAAGTGATCCTGTAGGAAAATTATGACCTCAAAGACATCCCCAGAAATATATAAAAACATACATACTGTACATACATACATACATAACCTTGTGAGGTATAAATTAAACATTACAACAGTCACAGTTTAACGAACAAAGAAAACACTCATTATTCCTTAAAGAATTGTGAATGTATGTGTACCTGTGGATTCCCGCTGTAAAGGCTGGACACAACCTCGGACTCAGTGCATTCAAACTTGTCACACACTTCCCTCACGGCCTCCTCATCCAGGACTGTAGCATCGTACGAGGGGTCCTCAGGGAACAGGTAGCCTGGCAGGTCCTGCTTAAACCACTCGTGTTCCCTGATAGAGAAGAGAAATTTCAGTCAACTACTGTCAAGTTATTCTTTACTATGAAGCCAAACCTACTGGTGATTACCGTTGTCAAACACAGGAGACTGTTTGTGTAATGTCACAACAGATGGGGGACAGGGCCAGCAATAAGACAACAGGAGACACACTGTTGTATGTCTGTTCACTTGAGTTGTAGGTAAAGTAGTGAGGGCAGTGAAAAAAGCTGCGAATAAAGAAAATGTAAAAGCCCAGGAGATGAAGGAGGCTTCTGTAAGAGCAGGGTGAGCACCTGATGTCTTTGATGGTGGCTCTCTTTAGAGGGTCAACCTGCAGCATGAGCATGAGCAGCGAGGCCACAGAGCGAGTCAGGTACTCTGGGATGTAGAAGACGCCTCCCCTGATCTTCTTGAACAGCGTGGGGACATGCTCATCATCAAAGGGCAGAGTGCCGCACAGCAGGGCGTACAGGATCACCCCACAGCTCCAGATGTCCACCTCTGGGCCTGCATAGAGCCTGAAGAAGATGGGACATGTGACAAAAAGATCTGCATCCAGTGTGTCCCTCTTGTAGGTCCACTGGAAAAGCAACCAGCACTTCTTTAACTTTTAACTTGGAATATACAGCTTTAATCTATAAACATTGACTTCTTTATAACACAATATAGCAATGTAAAAGTGACAATTAGCACCAAGTCCATTTTTTGTGTTTAGCTCAAGCAAAAAGACTAGTTTTTATTACATTTTATTTATGGCTTTGTTGCAGATAATGTGAAATTCATTCCTGTGGAGTTTTTGACCTCTATGTGCTACGTATCTTATTTTTTTTACAGGTCGGTACCTATTTTGTTAGAATCGTGCAGGCACATGAGCACACTTCTTCCATTGGTTGTACAGTAATTCACTGATCTACAGGTGGCGGTAATGCACCAAGAAACGCAGCACTGAGGCGGAAAGAAGAAGATGTTAAGATAATTATTGTGGATGTAAACAATGCACAATTTAAAATACGTAAAAAATGGGGTTTGCAAATATGTTATGAGGAAAGAGTTCTTAGACACCGAGTGCGTTTCAGGCACCAAATGTAACATGTTTGTTTGCGAGGAAGCTTAACAAGGCACCTTTAAAGGTTATTTTCTGGAAGGTGACTAATTTCTTCCGAAAGCTATTGGTGCTTAATGTGACTAAATAATTGTCATCACACACCTTCCTGAGATGACCTCGGGAGCAGCGTAGTTAGGTGAGCCACAGCTCGTCCGCAGAAACTCCCCATCTGACATCATGTTTGACAGACCTGTTGGCCAAACACAAGACATATCAATACCCTTCAGTCTTAACTCTGACAGTAACACAGACTGATGTGTCAATCCTCTATTATCATTATTGCTATTGATCCTTTGACACACACTGGTTAAATTAAGCATGGCCCGGCACAGGGAGGGTGAGAGGTAAACACTGTGGACACAGCTGATATCTTTATCCTCCTTTACCCTCCACAACTCTAAGCTCTGAACACAAAGCTCATCTAATTGGATGAGCCTCTCTTTGCCTGCCAGGCCCACAGTCAAACGCTGAACACCAGACGCTCTGTGATGTACTGACCTTCTCTTTATCTTTTATCCCTGTTCCCTTAACACTCCCTCTTGCTGCTCAGCAGTGTCAGTTGCTCTCAGCCAAAACACTTCTCCCGCTGTACACCCCTGCCGCACCCCAACGATTCCTTCCCTATCAGATGACACCGGGCCTCAAAGCTTCCTGCCAGACATGATATGAGACCTGGCCGTTGCTAGGGGACCTCTCTCCACCCCACACACCCTGCTGCACACAAGGGCCTTCCTGTGTTTTTGAAAATATTTCTCTCTTTCATGGTCGTATTGCATCAGGCACACAGTGTCTTAACCAATCAGCTTGAACAATTACGCCACAGCGGACAAGAAACTGCGTTCAGCATGAAATTCTTTCTCATTTAGTAATGAGGCTAACAGGTGTGATGATGCTGATTTCACACATTTTACCAGTGTTTAATTTAGTGTGTAATTACACTTCATAGAACTCTTGGTAATTCACTCAGCTCTGCCACAAACTCTGCATTTTTGTCTTCTTTATTCCCTGATGAATAGAGTTTAATCAGTTATGTTCGGTTATGCTTTCTCTCCTCTTAAATTCCACAACAATTCTTCTGCCAAGTCATTCCTTCTGTCTTTTCTCTTCCTACCAAAGTCAGCTATCTTGGCGTTCTTGCTGGCATCCAGCAGTACGTTCTCCGGTTTGAGGTCTCTGTGGACCACCATGTGCCTGTGGCAGTAGTCAACAGCTGAGATGATCTGCTGGAAAAGACGGCGAGCTTCTGTGTCCTCCACCTGGAAGACAAAATGTGAATGGACATGACTGCGGCTGTGCTGAGTATTTCTGTGAGATAAAAGCGTGTAACTGTGTGAATGTGAGACAGAGTGCTACAGAACAAGCTCAGAAACTGGCCTGTAGCACATGTGCCAAAACAATGGTGAAGGTTATGTGGTGTTTTGTTTAGAACAAATTTCTCATATTCAGGGTTGGTCATGCGGTTGCTATGGCTCTGGGCCCAGATAAAGTTCAAGTAGGATTATTCTTTTAAAAATAAAAAACACCCAGAGGAATATGTCTACACATGAGTATCTGTCCGTACATGTACAGCTATCTTTGTGAGAACCAGTTTCAGATTTGGGAGTAAGGACATTTTTGGAAAGTGAGACATTTCGGCCTTTTAGACTTTTAGAAAGACCTTCAAAAGGCTGTTTGAGGATTCAGATTTGATTTTAAGGGTTAGGTTAGAATTAGATTTAGGGTTAGGAGTATGCATTTAGTTGTGAAGGTTAAGATAAGGGGCTGGGGAAGGCATTATGTCATTGTGGGTCTGCACAAGTATAGAAGTAAAAACATGAATGGGTATGTGTGTGTGTGTGTGTGTGTGTGTGTGTGTGTGTGTGTGTGTGTGTGTGTGTGTGTGTGTGTGTGTGTGTGTGTATTATACCATGCTACACTCAAATCTTTGAATCGCAAAAAACTGAGTAAATTGGACGTTAAAATAGTTCTCAGTTAGAATAGTGGAGCAGTCATGGCGTGTGGGAGCACTGTCATCAAATACATTTCTGTGACTCATTAACTATAAATCACATCACTTGGAAGATTGCAACAGAATCTAAAGCAGGAAAACAGCAAATATTTATTAGTGATGGGGATAATTGCAGTTTAACAATGAGCATAAAGAGGGTATTTTGATGTAAGAATACATTCAGAAAGTTAAGAAATAAATGCTCTTATGCGACATATCTTCAAAAAAATCATCACAGTCCTAAGACTGTGATGATTTTTACTTGTCTTACTTGGTCACCATAACAACTACCAAGTACCAATAATAAATAAGCCCTTAATTGGTGTTTATTTAAAGGTGGTAATACACACTGCACCAGCTGCTGCTTCCCAACACTGTTACTGTTTATCCAATCTAGGCTGCAGTTGCCAGTGGACTAATAACTTCTGTTGATGCAGTGACCTCAGTGATGGATGAGGACTATCAACATATCAGGCAATTAACAGATGGGGTCTTACCCGTCCATGTTTGCAGATGTAGTCAAACAGCTCACCTCCAGACACGTACTCCATGACCATGAAGAAATCTGTGGGTGTACTTATCACCTGGTACCTGAAACACAAAGTACTGTCATGAACTTACTGCACATTAACTGACACTACAGCCTGTCAATGTAAATATAATTTATTTATCCTACTCTAATTCAAATTTATTGACTTCAAGGCATGCACAGAATAAAGACACATAAACAAGAGTGCAGAAAGGTGAGGCTAAGATGTGATATATGGCTGCTGAGTGTATGCATTATTTTAATAAAGGTCGGGTATATTAAAATTCAGGCCCAATCTCATGAATGGTTGCTTCTGGGAGATTCTGCACTTCATCACAATCAATTCCTGTCGAGGCGGGTGTAGCCCAACGCAGCCGGCACTGGCAAACACACACATAGATTCTAGGAATTATAAACAGTGAAAGTCTTTAAGGGGCATTTTACAAACAGGGCTAATACATCACACAAAGTCTGCATGGCTGAGTCCAGTATTCATGCCTGTTGTCTGTAACAAATAAAGCATGTGTGCTTGTGCCTGTGTTTGTGAATGTATATTTCTGTGAGAGCGTGTTCCACAGCACTGCAGACAGGAGCGCTCACATATCTGCCATAGCTTGCAGTGTGACAGTGTGAGTGGGCTAACCCTAACCCTGGCCTAAAAATAACACAGATTGTTGAGAGACACAGAGAGACATGGACTGTCAAGGAGAAAGAGGCCAGGGAGACCGAAGGAAAAGAAGTGACACAAGGTCAAAGCAAAACCCCAAGCGGAGCCCAGACACCTGGATGGGGACAAAGACTCAGTCATGTACAGCAACTTCTAACATATAAACTTGAGATTTATACTAAACAGAAGAGATTTCTTTATCCAGCTGTGTGTGTGTGTGTGTGTGTATGTGTTCTGCCTCCTGGGAGCCCTGTGGGCATGCTCAGGACAGCACAGCTGTAGTAAACAAACAGGAACCAGCAAAACACGCCACAACACAGAGAGAACGCATCAGAGCAAAAGGCCCACATTACATTATCTCTTGATGTCTCTGTCGGCGCTGAGAATCTGACAGAAGGATGAGCAGTCTTTCTCCACTTACAGCTTGATGATGTGTGGGTGTCTGAACAGTTTGAGATTCTGGATCTCCCGTTTGATCTTCCCGACGACATCGAGGCTGCGGATCTTCTGCCGGTTTAGGATCTTCACAGCCACTTTATGGCCTGTCAGCTGATGCTCGCCAACTGAAAATAAAAGAACACAGATATGAAGCAGATGCACATGCACGGAGTAAAACTAAATGGGTTCATTCTTAGGCAGTTGGGTACAAGACATATGGATGGCCAAAGAGAAGCAAAAAAGAGGCACTAATGGGTTCAGGTTTGATTTCAATCAATCAATCAAACTTCATTTACATAGCACTTTTCATCCATTTAAAATGCAACACAAAGTGCTTCACAAAATAAAATAGAACAGAAAGAATAAAAGCATAGTATGACAGACAATATCCCACTCCCAGATATATACACACATGCGCTCACACACACAAACACACACACGGTGCTGAGACATGGCAGAGATTTGGATATCTGCTCAATAGCATGCTTCATTGTAACAGTATTTTAAAGTTTTTGGGCTTTATTTGCTGCCATCTTTCTCTAGGGAGTTGGAAGTATCAGCCTGCCTGAGGCTCTGAACACACGCTGTCACTGCTGCTGCAAACCCATATTCAAGCATTAATACAAAGGCTGGATGAACTGGTCAAACTCCCACTTAGCAAGTAGCCTAACACAAACAAAACATCATTATCAAGCCATTACCATTAGAAAATGAGGATTCAATTCGGTATTAAAACCAAATGAATTTACCCTTTTTTGCTTGGATTCTACTAGCTGCATCCTCGGATGAATAAACTGATTTTTCCTCATACAGGATTTATGCCCTTACAACATGTAGCTATGAGTTCAGGTGGGTTTACGCGCTCGTTAAGCTGACACATCTCTGAAGCTACGCACGTAAGAAACAGGCGGCTTGAGTGTGGAGTTAAAGCTCACAAGGTCATGCAGAGTATCCGTAAACCAGCTAAGAAAGCTGAAATAATATCCCATGACAGGCCTCTTCGGTAAAACTTTTCGCCTGTGAACGGTTTTCCCGACTCAGTGAGCACTGAACACGCTATCGCTAGCTTGCAATGACATAACGTATCGAACTAGCTTAACCGTTCATAAACATTTTGTCAGTTAAGCTCACGCGGTGGGTTTCAGAGAAGCGGTGAGCTTCTCAGATGTCCTTTACCGCAAGACGGGGCAAAGAAACCGCAACACAAACTCCTCATTGTTTGCGTTATTCAGTTAACAATGTGAGTATGACTGTGCATCTCCTTGCGGCTGTTGTCCTCCAGGTGGTTACACCTGCCAGAGCTGAGAACGGCGGCTACAAACAGGGGGCTTCGGTGAAAGAATTTGACTTTCAAGCGAGCGGATTCTCAGAACACATTTACGCTGTAAATCCCTTCTGTCGCAGGCGTTAAACCACACAGCTACGCAAACTGCCCACGGACCGCCGGCAAGTTCAACGCTGTCAGTTGAGAGGGGAGGCACGGAGACTACTTCATATTCCTCCAACTGAGCGGCGCAAACGCTCACATTGTGCTCGGTATGACACAAAAGCATGACTTAACTCTTCACTTTCCCGAATGTTCCCACTCCGAGCGTGTCGCCGAGGATGTAATGGCCGATCTTTACCCTGCCTTCGTGTTTCTGTTGTTGCCGCTCTGCCATCTTCTCCGTTAACGACGGCTGCGCTCGCTCGGTGCGGTGGGTGTGCTGCCTGGTTGCCTGTGGGGCGCCGGAGGGGCGGGGCACGTCGCTTCTCTCACCGCGAGGAAAGGGGGGAACCACGGACGAGTCGACCCCGCTGCACGCGCGCTGTCGGTGAAAACAGTGTCAGAAAATCCGTAATTGCTTTTCTGGAGGCCAGGCATCTGTTGTAAAGCCCGGGATTATCCCTCAGAGAGCACGGCGGCCTCTGCCGTTTGCCCTGCACCGTGTGTGTCTCCCACCGACCCGGGGTTGTGTTTTCACGCCGGCCAATTACCAACTCTGACAGGCACCGTGCGACAGGTCAACAGATAGCTCAGTGAAGATTTACTTATCCTAAAACCGAGATTATGCGTAAAGACGCACATTATAAATCACTGGCGTTTAAAGACCACTGTGCCGTGATGATGATTCAGATTACCTGCTGTGCATGATTGATGTAATTATTTTAATGTAAAAAAAAAAACATATCTTTTTTTAGTGTTCAGAGTATAACATACATGATTCACCCTCAGAAACAAAAAGATAACAAATAATAATAATAATAAAGGCCTGTCATGCAGCGAGTAACACATTAAGTATTTAAGGTAATAAATAATAGGCCATGTCTCTGTTGTATGCACTGGTGGAATGAGTAATTAGATATTTTACTTTACACCACATCAGTGCAAATAAACTCTTATCAAATTCAAGTCATGCATTCAAAATCTTACTGATGTAGACATATAAAAAAATGAGCATCAGCTGAAGTACCAACACAACCACTGTGCAGAATGACCTATTTCAGAATAATAACTATTACTGGATTAAAATTATTGATGCATTAATATGTTCATCACATAAATGTTGCAGCTAATTTCAGTTACTTTATGTCGGCCTAGTGCAGGGTAGCCTAACCTATTATAATAATACATCATAATTTATTAGTTTGTATTTTGAATTGATTGTCACTGTAAATCTGCAAAGTAACTAGGGACTTAAATTATCAAATAAATGCAGTTGTGCAAAAAGTACAACATTTGCCTCTAAAATTTAGTGGAGTAACAGTGTAAAGTAGCATAAAATGGAAATACTCAAGTACAAGTACCTCAAACTGTGCTTAAGTGCAGTTCTTTGTTTTGTTTTTGCAAAGAACACAGCCAAGGCAGTGACTATATCTGTACAGGCCAAAAGTCCTCCTCCTCCCAGAGGTCACATTGACATAGTGTCATAGTCATCTTCTCTTTGTTGACCCATATCTCTACCACGCCAGCCTGAGATTTTTTTTAACTACTCAGATTTTATTTAAAAGAGTTAATTTCTTGATAATCTTCCATTAACTTGTTGGACACAGTGGGCTAAAAAGGTCTGAAAAGTGAAATTAATGGATGGTTGAGCTGCAAACAAGACTGAGGTGAGCTGTTCGCCTTTTAACCACTAGGTGACAGTGTACGTTTAACTTATCACTGTCCCGCATGACTCTTGTAAATGCTTCTGCTCCTGTCTTATGCATAAGAATCGAGCCCTCTTTGGAATTGAGAGGCATTTGTGGAGCTTGCGCATGAATTTCCTCTTATCAAAGTTAGAAAAGAAGCAATAAATCTTACGCTTTTAGATAAACGTTTACTCTCATTGCGCATGACTGGCTTCACTAATCAGAGCAATCAAAGTAGAATTTGCACTGGTAAATTTGTATGTTTGAAATGCAAATTTGAATTGAATAGGTCAGCAAATTTGTCTACGTTCTTTCCCTGTTCAGTAAGTCCCCATTGCACATTTCCCCAGAAAAATGAATACTGACAATAAAAACTATACATTCTAAACTTCTGCATATTGTTTGTATCGGCACTGGCACAATATTTATGAAGTTACAGTGTCGTATTGGTAAACGACACATAATATCTTTGCCATGCTTTTGATGTAATGGCAATTTAAACATGTCCTTATTTGTGATATTTGTCATAGCTGTTCGCAATCAGATTTCAACACAAATCGTTCATCATGACCTGATGAAACATACTGGAAAATGAGGAATGATTACTTCCTAATAATTATTTCTATTCCCATCTCTATCAACACGAAGCTCTCTCTCCGCGCCTGCCGCCCTGTTGTGCGCCTGTCATACCACGCGTAACCACTGGAGGCGCTGCATCTCCGCTCTGCTCTTCGGCCCCCTCCTGTTCTCCAGTCTGAGAAAGTTTTCCATGCAGGGATGGAGGTGATTACCCACCGCTAGCAGAGGGAAGAGGGCTGAGCTGGGGGAACTCGAAGAGAGCAGGGGGAGGAGGAGAAGAAGAAGAATTGATATAACAAGAGCGGCTGTCTGAGCGCAGCGCAATTCTCACTCACTCCAAGTGTTGGAACCAAGAGCGATAAAGGGGAGCGGGCTTCCATTCATTTCGGGCGCAGACAACTTTTCCTCCTTGAGTCCGTGGCGCGGGTCCGCTCACCAAAAAATACTCACCTACTTTTTTTATTTTGTTTTTTTTCCTGTTAAAGTGAAATTCGAGGCAGCAGCAGATCTGAAACTTTACGAGACGTCCGAGTTGGGAAGTTTTTTTTATTTTCCCCTGTTGAGTTGCATGACATTTCTTTGAAGGACTTGAGAGCCTGACAGAGTTTCTTCACCTAACGCGTGGTGTGGGATTTTGAGCTGAAACGGGGACTTCTCAAATGCAAAAGTACATGTATGAGAAAGCAATGGCCCAAGAGACAAGGAACGGAGGAACCTCCACGTTAAACAACAACAATGGTGTTGACAACAGTAAGAAGAAGCTGCTAATAGCGCTCGACATCTTCTGTCTTCTACTTGGTAAGTTTCTGAATAAGTTCAGGCTATCTATTCGCCTCTTAGAATTTGAATTGTTTACTTTTTTTCGGCTCACATCAGCTGATTTGAAATGCGCTGCCAAGCTCAGCCTCTTTAAACGCACCTCAAAAACAATAAATACATTAAAGACCCGCGCTTTCTAATGGTTTGCAATAAAAGCCTTATCGCTTTAAAAGCATTGCATGTTATCTGTGACCGCAAGACAACTTAATCTGCAGCATCCCCTTATCATCCTGCTCCAACGCACCAACACATGCCGGGGAAGCGCGGAGCCAAACACTGACCGCACTCAACATTTCAGGCTGTTGCATTGTTAGAAAAATGCAGTTTACAGAATGCAGCCTCACGGGGGCCCAACCCAGACATGACATGTGTCCCACAGTCCAAAATACATATCAATACGAGACAAACGCGTTGCTCATTGGCTGACTCTCAGCTGAGACAGCAAGATGGTGTATTGATCATTTCAAAGTCCACTGAGCATCACTGGGACCCTGTCAGAACTGATACCCCTGCCGCCTGCCAACATGCCCGGGGCAGAAGTGTTTTGAAGTGTTGTAACCTGCCCTTTTACTGCCCTTTAAATAGCCCCATGACACCCCTCCTGTGCCCTCCTAACCTTGTTCCTCTGACCCTGAACCTCCAGAGGTGCCACTCCAGCTAGAGCTGTCCACACACAGAGGCACGAGTAGAAATCGAAGCGTAATTAAGGTATTGATTCATAGCTGATGAAACTGTCACCGAGACTGAGATGTCTGTCTTCACTGGCCTGATTTGCTCCAACAGGCTTGTTTGTGATGTGGAGCGTGTGTGTCGGTCCCTAACTTGTTATTCCTCTAGCGTCCCATCCAGCTTCAGTGTGCAGTGTTTGTGTGTGTGTGTCTGTGTGTGTGTGTTGCTTTGATGGCTGGTTTGTTTTTGGCTGTTGTCACTGTAGCCCCGTCCCTTTAGTTTCAAGCTCCAGTGGCCCCCCTTTCTCTTCCCTCTGTTTTCAATCCCTCCGTCTCTCCTTTCTCCCTTTTAGAAAAGGATTATGGGAGTTGCGCTTTAACTTCTACACATTCTCTCCCAGAACCCTGCAAATCCCTGGCCAGCTGCCCCTGATCACTCCACTTCAAATTACTTTCTCTCCCCCTCGCTCTCCCTCTCTCTCTCTAGCTTTCTTTCGAGCCCTCTCTCCCTCCCTCTCTGTCCAGGGGACTGCGTGGAATAATTGCTTAAGCATGTGTTGTGGCAGGGGAATGCTCCTCCGATCTAACGGAGAGAGATGGAGAGGCGGGACGCGTGGCTGACCAGGCATTAGAGGAGCAGGTGGGAGCCCCACCAGCAGCTTTATATGGAGAAACTGAAGCATCAACAGTAGTAATGAAACACGCCACACAGGAACAGGATTTTTTACTACCCAGGATGTTACAAATGGCGCAGATTAGCTCCACATTCGCTTAAGTGCTGTGTGGTAGAAGCAGATCTGCTCGACAGACGCGAAGTTTTCCAGTGGGTTTATATTGGTTATGCTTATTAAAGAACCTCAGACAGAGATACGCTGTTTCATCTGCACTCGTATAAATGCAGATGAGCTTTGAGCACATGTGGACTGAATTTCCTACATAAAACCAACTTCCTTCACTGGTAACAGCTCTACATTCAGCACACACACACGCACACACGCACACACACACACAGGCATGTAAACACACGGACACAAATGGTCACACAGATTCTCCTTTGTCATGCTAAACGCAATCTGGCTGCTCATTGAGGATTGGTTGGCCCACTTTAGTGGTTTGCAGGGGGGGTTACACATGGGGGGTTCAGTGGGTGGAAGGACAGGGGGGTTAAAAGAGAGAAGAAGAAAGGCGGGGGTTATCAGGGGGTCTTGAATGAGGAACGAGGAATGTGGGTGTGTAGCGGGTTCAGAAGAATGATGTTGAATGGGCTTGCCCTGTGTGTGTGTGTGTATCAGAGAAAGGTAGCGTCAAGCTAGTTACTGCATAAAAATCTCATTACCTTTAATTAGTTCCTATGTGCCAGCTGGTGCCACACACAAACACACACACACACACACAAACAGCATGTGCAGTGACACCTTTCTATAGGTTGTCAGTCTGCCCTGCAGTCACACACCCTCAGGCACGGCTAATTGTTCTGTTTGCATAAAGGACATCTGAGGCCACCTATAATCACAACACACCAGCACATGTGTACAAACTAAAAAAAAAAAAAAAGGGGTTCCGTCCTTATGTTGCCTTTGCTTATTAAAGCTAATGATGCATAAACACAGCAGGATCAGAATGCGTATGAAAAAAGACACACACACACACACATAGTCCTGAATTGCAGCATAAGATTTTGGCAGCTGAGCTCAAGCGTCATCTGCTGATTTCACTTTGGCTCGGGCTCCTCTCTCACTGAGCAGCAGAGTTGATTTAGCGACACTATAAGGAGCGCACACAAAACACCATAAACTCGCTATAAATACACCAACTCCACCGCAGGCTGCAGAATTTCATTCTTGTCATTTTCTCTCTCTCAAGCGCCCATGAACGGGGCCGTGCACAGTCCGATAGCCCATGTCAACCAATTTAAAGTGGATGCTTAATGCGAAAACGCTTTGCCAACCACTTGAGCTTCCAGGAAACCATATCTCTAAAAGTAGCCTCACTTAAAGTCATATTAAGTTTTATACAATGCAAAGGAGATTATGCATTGTGTGTTTGCTTGCATACGCGTCTGGGTTTGAGCTGCAGGGGCCTTTTTGCAGGACAGATTTGATTAATATGGAGTGTCTTGGACTGCCTCTGCTGACTTACAGTCCTGTAGATTGAATTAAAAGCTCTGTAACGTCCGTGTGGATGTTGCTATAGCAGCAGACCACTCGTGTATATAAGGCACAAGATTGCCTAATATCTTAAAAGGTGATTCAAGTTGACTGAAAGCCCTTTTTTCCTGCTCTGTGATACAGTCAAGTGTTTGGGGACGTGCTTTTCCACGAGTGACAGACGTGGACATTCTTATTAGCCAGGGAGGGGAGTGTAACCTTTTCGCCCCGGGGAATAGGCTTCATAACTTGCCCCGCAGCATTAACCCTATATGGCTGCACCCAACTCCTGCCTCCCCATTAGCTGCTATAGCATTACAGCAGTCAGTCACACAGCCGCTCATTAAAGCAGGAGAGGTTTAACCTCTACCTCTCCAGGCCTGAGCCACTTCAATCCTGAGCCGCTCTGCAAATATTTTCCAGAATTTCTCAAATTCTTCATCTGGCTGCAGAGCCGTGGCCAAAATCTCTTGATGTGACATCTGGTGCAATTTTTGGGAGTGAGTGAACCAGGGGGCATGATGTGTGTGTGTGTGTGCATAGTGGTACTCAGGAAAGGGTGGGAAACGGAAAGGTAGTGTCGGTCGGAGGTAGGTGTGGTTGTGAAATGAAATCCTGTCCATTTCTTTTTCTTTTTTTTGGCCTCACAGCCCATTTCCATCCTTCCCCCCCTTCCTTCCCTCGCTGCTCCCTCTCCACTTGAGCTCGTCTCCCCTTTTCCTAACTGGTTTTGTACGAGTGGAGAGAAGTGGCACAAAATCATGTTGGTTGCAAAATAATTACAAAACACAATAAGATGTGGTTAGTTTAGTGTATCTGCAGTAGACAGATAAACAGATAAGTAGATTTCGCTAAGTGTCTAGTAGAAAACTGCAATCAAACAGCAAGCGGGAGGCCTGGACTCACAAACCCAAACACAGGCTCCAGTCCAAAGCTGCTGACCTTAATCTAAGGGCAAATACTGTCAGGAGTTCTGCATGAGTGTGTGTGTTCAGGGTTACTGGCTACATATAGATGCCTCAAGAGAGAAGGACAAGCCAACATGCTCATTTCTCTATGAAGTCTGAGATATGAAGCATCACTTACGTGGATGTTGTAACAGTCAACAGAATTGATCACTCTCTACTAGGCATTTAGCCGTTAAGTTGCTTGTCACAAGCTCCCAGAAGGACCACATGCATCTCTTTAAGAGGAGTATTGAAGTTGTTTGCATTTTCTGTGTGTTTCAGTCCCGCTGTTGATGCTGCTTGTCAGTCTGTTCTTCTGTTTGTCAGACGGGGTCAAAGGTCAGGCAGAAAATAGACTCATATAGGACAAGTGCCTGCAGTGCTCTCCGTATGACATTTCCTGCACTCGCACACAGCCGAGGGCTCCGTGCAGAAATTCAATGAACACTCACAGAGGAATATGTAACATCAGTCTCAAGATTCAGCTCCGACAATGGTCGGATATGGTATTTACGGTGTGATTACATCACTGTATGTGTGCCTGTGCGTTAGCTCTGGCTTCAGGGGGGTCTCCTGTGGTGGGCTGTGGTGTGTGTTTATGTTGTGGCTGCAGGACTGGGTGAGGTTACGGCTCTTAAGAAGGTGAGGAGTGTCCTCTGGCGGATGACCGTCGTTTTATGATGCAATAAGATAAAGATCAGCAGATGCTCACGACAACAGTCGCGGCTAGAGGCCCACTCGTCCTAAAAGAATGTATGTAATTTGAAGTGTGCATTTTTGCGTGGACGTGTATTTCTGTATGTGCCGTGATGGAGGGTATTGTGGCCAGACTTGTGCGTGTAACATTTCCAGTCCGTCATTGTGACATGCGGCTGGTTTCTGCTGGTGCACGAGTTAAATGACAAACCCCAGGGGTTTGTGTCTGCGCAGGGCTGCGATTAGAGATGTGAGGGTGTGAGTGTGTGCATGCGCATCCTGTGGGGTTTATGAGGGACAGCCCAGAGCTGTCATTAGATGGACTGTATGGCCTGAAGGGCGAGGGAGCATGCGTACGTGTATGCTTATGTCTGCGCTATGTGTGTGGGGGTGGCATGTGTGAGGCATGTGTGTCTCGACCTGTGTGTATTTGTGTGTGTCCCGTGTGGTTCCTGTGGGCAAGCTGAAGGCATCAGGTTGACTGACGTGACTGTGTCCTTTTATGCTGCCATACAAACCAGACGCCTTCATCTCTTCTAACTCGTTTCCCAACGCCTCCATCCTAGCAAACAATCCAATTGCACAATAAAAGACTAAACTTTGACAATAGATGAAGAAAAACAGCTTGTAGTTTACACTTTGACAACAATGGTGCAGTAAAGTTTCTGCCTCTCCTATCTCTCTCCACTCTCTTATCTATAATTACACCCTCACAGTGCTTATTTAGATAAAACAGGATTACTGGGCTGGACCCTGCCATAAACTTTTGTTAGCCATTCTTGTGTGCTTGAACTCGTGTTCGAGTTCTCAGCTGGTGTGTAAAGGAATATTTTGTGTGTGGGCAATGAACTCATTCATAAACGCCTGATTGCATGAAAACAAGAACTGAGATTTCCTCACTCTTGCAGAGTTGTCTGTCTAGCGTCACATGAATTAGCACTCAGTTGCTCCACATGGTTATATTACTATCTTTTAAAGTGGGGTCTGCAGCGTAAAAGACAGACTATGCTGATAGCACTCGAATGTAAATGAGAGCAGAGGCAGCAGATGATCTTATACGGCGGTGCTTCATCACAGCCAGCAGGCTGAGAGCTGGGGGCCCCATTACGTCTCTCTGTTACACCACACTGTCCTCGCCTGGGCCTCCTCCCCGCTGTTACACAGGCCCCTCTGTCTGTCACTTTCTCTTACTACATTGCCCGCTACAGTCCTCTGTGTTTGTGTGTGTGTGCGCATGCTGTGCGCATCCAGAGACGGGGGGTTGTGGGTCAGGGAGATTTCACTGTTTGACTGAGAACAATGCCCCTTTTGATGCATCTCGGCGCCCTTTGTTTCGTTAATGAGGACCGATAGGCGAGTTGCAGACAGAAGGAGGATGAAATGGAGGGAGGGAAAAAGTGAATGAGGTGGAGATGAGAGAGTGAGAGACCCTCCTCTCTGAGCACTCAAAGCCACTTGATTATCTGTGAGTGGTTTATGGCTGTTGCTACTTCTAGCAGTATTGTTGACTGGATTGTGGGCTGTAGTGCTTATCTGCTCAGCTGTGGCCAGCGCTGCTGCAGTAATCAGCTCAACATCTTTATTGGCGCGGGCCTTATCTGTGCTGCAGCCACTGAGCCTTGTCCTTTTTACATACAGAGGAGAGGCTCCCTGCAACACTACAGAACAACGTGCACAACATTCGCACTGTGGCTCCAATTTAACACCTGTTGTCTTCAGATAAACACAGCTCACGATGTGTGCAGAGGTGAGCAGGATGAGGGGAAGGAGTGCAAGAAAGGGAGGAAAGGATGGAGTGAAGTGGAGGGGAGCATTATCCGGACAGAGGCGTCAGGTTTCAAAGACTCCACAGCCCTCTTCTCTGCAGCCAGGCTTTTGTCCCAGGGGGTAATAATGCCATTATGGCAACAACAGAGAAACGCCCAGCCAGCCACCCGACCAACCAGCCAAGTAGCCTGATCTGGCCTCTGGGCACTGCTCAGGTTTCCCCTCATTGGACCAGCTGTGCGTTCGTCCTCCTCTTTCAACTAGGTGCAGCCAGGCATTAGGAATGTCTTGATGAGTTGTAACTGATCTTTTTAAAACACACAATAAAGATCCGCTTGCCTCCTGTACCCGCTAATGCGGACCAGAGTTGATTTCCCACAAAACACTGTTGAATCCAACATTTCCTGAGATGTGCCTACAGGCCAACAGCCACTCGGAGCCAGCAGCAGCATTCAGAGGCTGCCCTCGCAGGTGCCTGCTGGTAAAAGTCCCCTAGAGAGTGTCCCGACGGATGCCTGTGTGTAAAAGGCATTTATTCCCGTGAATAAAATCTCTCTGAGTAAGCACATGCTTCAGCCAGCGGCCCCCCGGTCACTGCAGCATTCACACAGAGGGGGAAAAAGGACAGGGATTCACTCCGCGCACCACTCTGCTGACCTCAGCCACTCCTGTGTGTGCGTGCTTGTGTGTGTTTGCTGCATTTGTGTGAGACACATCAGCAGCTTGTGGAAACAAAGAACTGATATCTAGGGCCAAACATCTGTATCGGCGTACATGTGTGCATGTTCCTGCTCGCGTTTACGAACGCATGTTCCAGTGATTGCGCGTAGCCTGGGTGGTTTTCATGCAGCCGAGTTTGTTTATTTGGATTGCGAGAGCATTTTTAAAGCCCTTTGTGGTCGACAACTTGAAAATGTTTGAGAAAGGCTTTGCTGAAGTTGCCAGTGGAACCACAGTAATCCACTTTAACACCCACATAGCCACACACGCAGGCACACACTCTCACAGATGTAGCGGGCAGCGTTTCAGTGACATGTGTGCCCTGCTCGTGCATGCTACAGTATAATCCTAGATGTATGTCACATCCCTCACCTTTGACCCTTGGCCCTGTGGCTACTTCCAGGGTCTGTCATGAACCTCGGCTAACCTATGCACTCTGTTCCCAAATGTCTAGAAGGCCACACATACTTGTGCTCATGGTTTTAGCGAGTTAAATGTGTGGGCTTGCAGCACCGTGCAGTGTTGGACGTGCGACAAATTTCAGAACATCCAAGGCATCTGCTTGGCCGGCCGTATTTTAAAACCCCAGAGGTCATGGCAGTGTTTTAACTGAACGAGTGTGCCGTCTCTAAATGTTAAGACACCAGCCTGTATTAAGACTGAGGCTGAGAAGGAAATGACAGGCTTCTTTAGAAGCGTTACTGTGGTCATAATTCTATAAGACTTTTGGATTATTAACATTTATCACATTTATGTCTCCATGGAAACGATCCCAAATGAGTCTGGCCACATGCTGTTGCCACTGAGCCAGCTTCCTGCTCACCTGCCTCTTCATTTTGTCAGAACAAAGTGCACCAACAAGTGGGCCTGGCACTGAGCCACTCATTCTCTCTGATCCCTTGAAATTGGACACACACACACACACACACACACACACACACACACATGCTGTGGTTGCACTGTGACTTGTTGGTGGAGGAAATCCAAATTAATGGACTAGAGGACTCTGATAATGCAAGTAATTGAACAAAGACACTCTGTCTGCCGCTCTCTCTCCAAACACACACTCGCACACAGAGTCACACACATATCAAATAACCACAGCGCGATATCTATACATGCTTCTTTATAGCGATGTAGGCCACTTTAGAGTTTTCTATAGCAGGGTGTGTGTGTGGTTGTGGAGCTTGAACGGACAGAAGTATGTCAAAAGTGTTCTCAAGAGACTGGGCCTGGGCTGAGTTTGACAAGTGAAGGTAATGGAGCTGTACGCATTGGCCAGGTTTCTCTGTCGCAGCAACACACACACACACACACACAGGTTCTTTCATGGTTTGTGGAGAGAAATATCTGTATGTATATAAATAAATATTCATTGTTAAAAGGGATTTAAAGGCCAGAACACACTCATACGTACTGTTTTTTGCTGACAGTTGTTCATCATAAATGTCAATAAATTGTTGTTAAATGTTCGTATTATTCTATTATCGAAGCAGTTCACAATATATTCTTTTAATCCACTAATCAAAATATAAACTAACTGCATCAGCGCAAATCAATAAGTCTTTTCTGCATAATTTTCTTTTTCATTTAAGATAAGATAAGATAAGATGAGGTAAGACTTTTATTGCTCCACGCCATTCAAGAAGCCAAAGTTTTTAAATATTGGAGGTTTTCTATATAAGAACTTTGTCTAAATACTTCAAAGCTGGTAAAATTTTAACTTAAGTCAACTTAATGATGATCGAACAAATAAGACTGATCTCACCAGATCTACCAAAAAAAAGCACTGGGGTTTGATAAGCAGCCACACTCTGAGCTGAGCTCAGACTCCCGAACAATCCGATTTGTTGCAGAGCAGTGAGAAAAAATCATAGAAGACAAAGTCTGATTGATTGACCGGCCAGTCTGTGGCGTGCAGCCCGCCCTGAGCCCCCTCCCCCTCCAACTTTCCTCTCAATTCTTGGTCCCACTCCTTGTCAGGACGGGTCACATGGCGTCTTTGAGAGACAGGAGGAGGAAATCCTCCATTAGAGCAGACCACAATGCCTCTTCCTCTGCTCCGCTCCTCCTCCCATTCACCTCTCACACACTCTCTGACACTCCAGCTCGCTCGCCATAATCACGATATCGTTCTTGAGTCTGCTCCCGAAAGCCATGAAAGCTCATTAAAATGTCAATAGAGACGTGGAGCGGCGAGAGAGTCATGAGAGCGGGAGAACGGGAAGCTCGCCGCTGTAGTCTCAGCAGACACGCAGGTGCTGCTCTGCAAGGATACAAGTGCCATGTCAGAGGGAATTAACCTCTGAGCGACGCAGAGCTTTAGCTGTCTTAAGAATAGTTATTGTGTCCTGTTCTTGCAATTACAGTCGGTCTGAAGACGTGAGAAAGTAATAGAACCTCCCTGATCCTAAACCTGCGGGACTGAGGAACCCTGATATCAACAAGCACTGTTGAAATACATCAGAATGCAAATCCCATAAAGCTCTGACCGCGTAAGCTGATAAAAGAAACGTTTCTTTCCTTTCTGTCTGAAGGAAATGTCAAAATCTGACTTAGTCGTGTTAGTGCTGCTAATCTAAGCGCTAACTCGCTCTACCAAATTTAACTCCAAAGCCAATCAAACGGGCGCTGGCTAGATAATCTCTCTCCCACAAACAAATGCGTGCACACACACACACACACACACGCACACACACACACACACACACACACACACACACACACGTGCATAAGTATCTACATATACACACCTAACAAACTTATGTGCTCAAACCATATATAAACACTCGCCGACGTACTTTTGCACCATAATTTCTAGCATGCCGCGGAGCGTGAACATGTGAGTGAATTTATGGAAGGAAAATAAGCAGCACACACACGCACACACACACATGAAGGCCCCGCCATGACCTCTGCATATAAACACTGATTCAACCAGCCAAAGAAATACCTCTCTCTCTCTTTGACCTGTGGTAAGTAGTCTTTAGTGGCCTGACGTGGTTCTCCTCATGGCCTGAAAGAGAGAAATGCATGACAGGATCTGATAAGACAAATAGAACTGTTCCCCAAACCCGCCAAAACCACCCACTTAGGATGTGTGTGTGTTTTTTTTTTTCTCCTGCTGCAGTCTCCATGCTTGCCGTCCCTCCCTCTCCCTCTCTTTCTCTGCATCAAGGGGTTTTTAGGCCTCAGTTACTCTCAGGCGCCTGGTCGTGCTGTTAAAAGCAGCTCGGTGGCTAATAGTTCGTAAGGCTCATTGGCACTAAAAGCCAAAAGCAAAGGCAGAAATGAAAGGGTGGAAACGGGCTGAAATAAATGCAGAACTGTGCATTTAGCTTCCTCTGTGCCATTAGTGGAGGTTAAGTTTGCAAGCAGTACAGGTGCTTTCCCTTCTTTAGTGAGGATTTGAGGATCTCAGGCCTCTCTCAATGTTACTGACCTCATGACAGAGCTTGTAAAATAGTTGTTTTTTAATTCACTGACGCACCACAGGCCTTTTCCAACAGCCCAGCCCACCTCTTTCTTTTCACCCCCTTTCTGTTTTTATCTCTCCCTCCTCTGACACTCCCTCCTCTCTCTCCTCCTCTCTCTCTGGGTCAGCGGGCCCTGTGAAGGTCACTCGCTCTCTATCCCATCGCCATTAAAGAGGTCGTATTTCTCCGCTCCGCTGTTTGCAGATGGGGCTCAGATGGGCGGCGGGGTTAGTGCTGGGGAGAGTTTTAGCTTGTGCTGAAAGCTTCATGGACTTTGGTATGAGGAGAATGCCCACATACCAGGCTGCTTTCAGGGGGATGGCAGCACAAAACAGCTTGGCATCTCAAGGCTGGGAAGCGTGTGCACAGAGAGGCTTTCATAAATTCTCAATAGACGTTGAGGTGCTCAATCACTCGCTCACACTTTCCCTTTTCTGGAGCTGGTCAAATCCCGATTTTCCCATGCCGTTCTCCGATCTTACTTTAGCCTTTAAGCGCCAGTTCGCATGTGTGTGTTTGTCTGTGTGTGTGCGTGTTTCCCATGTCTGTTAAGCCCACGGCCTCCTCCTCTTTCACTTCTCCTCATTAACATTTGAATCCCCCCTCCACAAGTAGGCCAGAGTGGAGGGAAGGGGAGAAGGAGGAGAAAATGGAAAAACTGAGTAGAGATTGGCGTGAGGGGAAGCTTGATCGGATTTCTGAAAAAAAAAAAAAAAAAAGTTGTTTTCTCCAGCTGAGTGTTTACCCAACAGAACTCATTCTGTGCACAGACTTAAGACATGGGGGCTCTGGCGGTGTCTGATGTATTAAAGTTCACAGGGTCATTAAGCTAAAAGACTCACGTGCACAAAAACACATAAACGCATTTGCACCAGAATCCATGCATTGGCTGTCCTGGCTCACCCCTGCAGTGAACAGGCTCACCCAGAGCTCACCCTGCCCTGTTGTGTGGACAGCATGGTTCTCAAACACCACCAGAGTCTGGCCCAGCCCCGTGTGGGCCCACTTGCAGCCTGTCGAGCCCTGGCGCTGCACCTTGTTGATGCAGGTGTCCGCCTCAGTGACCATCCCGTCTGCTGTCCTCTGCCACCGAAACACCAAAACGATCGAAAGATTATTCACGTCGTTTTAGTGGCTTTCAGCTGGTTTTGAAGTATTGCTTTGTTATATTCAGACAAGAAGAAGGAGAGTTTGCCAGCAAGAAGACAAAACATTCTCACCTCAAGGTCCATTTAGCAGCTCTTCTGGAGCTCTAGATCACATCACATGATCTTCACCAGCAAATGAAGCCCGGTCGTCATGGAAATGTAGATGTTGACATTTCATTTTTTCCTGAGACCTGTAGTTGAAGGACTTCTTGTTCTGGTTGGGTTGAAGGCTGGGTTTTAAAGTTCATTCTTGACCTCAAAAGTTTTAAAACATGTTTAATAAAAACCTTCATTTTTTGCAGTCAGCTTTCAAAATCATCATTTGCTGTGGCCAAAACCCACATATAACCCATATATATTAATGCAAATAGAAGGACCAAATGAAGAAAAACAGATAATTTTACCTATGTAGCCATATTAGTGCAGACGTGGACTCATTTACACCTGAGACAACACCTTCTACTTTGAAGTGGGAGCAGATGTCACTCCGTGGATGTTAAGGAGCCTGTGTGAGCCTGGAGTGTGTGTCCACAAGAATGCATAAGAGAGTGTGTGTTGAGGTCTTTAAGAAGTTCATGTGTGTGGTCACTGGTGAGCGCTGCGTTTTTCACGACAGACCAGAAACGCAGTCTCCATCCTTCATCACTGGGGAGACAATGGCCGCGGTTCTAGCAGCATTCATGAGTAGATTTTTGACTTAGACCCAAACGTCAAAAACCTCCTGTGATGTGAGCTAACCACACGGGCCGCATGCGGGAATAGTTTCTCTGCAGTCTCATGCTGAATGTATGTATATGTTGATGTGTCTGTGTGTGAGTCTTCAGGACGCCTTCGTGTCTTGAGCTGCCATTATTTATGAGCTACTGCAGTCGCGTACGTACCCACGCCAAACATTCTCTCATGCAAAAAAATGTTCCAGAGTTGGGTGGGCTTAGTTTTGTTTTTCTTGGTCTTCGCACATTTTGAAATCCTTAAAGGAAAACATTGAAAGTCCCAGCCAGCGTTTGCACGCCTGTATTTGTAGTCTTTTGATTTGGAGATATGTATTTATTGTCCCTTCACCACAATAGAACACAGGCGTGCATGAATGCATGCACGTGTGCGCCAGCAACAGAATTTGTCCGACCAACTGAACTTGTAGCGCTGCTTTCAACTGTTTGTCGATTTGTTGCTGAGGTGGTTGGATGAGGTTCCTCTAGATCCTCATAAAGACACAGTACTGTCATGCACTTCACTGCTGAGAGTTAGATGAACAGATTGGTACCAGTCTCATGTTTGTAGAATAAAAATGTGGCTACAGCCAGTTAGCTAAGCTTAGCATTAAGAGTGAAACAAGCCTCGCTTTGTCCAAAGGTAAAATAATCTCTCTTCAAACACCTGAAACGCTCAGTAATTATTGTTATCGTCTCATTTTTTTAATTTGTTTAATACAAATAAAGGATTTTGTTGCCAGGCTAGCTGTTCCCTGTTGTCAGTATTTATGCTAAGCTAAGATAATCAGCTGCCGGCTGACGTATCATATTTACTCTACCGACACAAGAGTAGTATCAATCTTCTCATCTAAGTCTCGGCAAGAAAGTAAAGAAGCTTATATCCTAAAATGTCGAGCTATTTCTTTAGCAAATGGTGGCAAAAATAAAAAGAAGACATTTCAACACTCTACCTGGAATGGCACTTCCCCTGAATTCTGTGACCCCAAAGTTCTCACATTTCTTGGCATATTACCCATGTCGGTGGGTTTCTTTTGTCTCCAATAAAGGACCCCTCGCCCCGAGTGTCAGTGTGTATTTGCTCTGGCAGGAGGGGGGATAAACCTCACTTCTCAATAGCCTGGTGTCACACTGTCAACAGGAGCAGCAGGAGAGGGTTTGCTGAGTAAACGCCGCGATCAATGATGTTACTGTGTGTTTTAATGTGCTGTTTTTTCTTCAGGTTACAGGTGAGTAGCTGCACGATGCAGCGTGAGTCTCTGTATAAGGTGTGTCTGTAGATCAGCCTTATGTACGCGTGTGTGCGTGGGTTCATGCCTCCATTCATGTGTGTGTGTGTGTGTGTGTAGCTATGCTGCCCAGCCTGGTTCTGCACCGCACCTCTATACGTCCGTACCAGAGGGGTCTCTACTGTGGCGACTCCAGCCTGAACTACCCCTACAAGAAGAGCACCGTCCCCTCCTCAGTGCTCATTTCTGTGGGGTTGACACTGCCCGCGGTGTCCGTAAGTCCCCGCACATGCAGCGAGCACGCGGCGTCGGGGACCGCTGACGGCGGAAAGCGGGAGGGCTGGTGGTTCAAGATGGCGGCTGCGAAGGAGTGACGAAATCTAGTCAAGTTTAAAAAATATATATTTTGCGATTTATGGGGTCAGTCGCATCTGATTTTGGAAATCCGTCACCTCCTTGCTCTGAGCTGACCACACATGACATCCTTAAGCCCCACCCACTTCTGCTGCATCCCCTGGCGCCAGCGTGCTCCTTGTGCTCCCCCTGTTCTCCTCCGTTTTATGTCTGTGTCACTGACCGGGTGCTTTTATGCTTTCTGTCTCCTCTCCCTCTTCCTGTCTTTCTCTCTCTCTCTGCTCCCCTCTTGTGTCTCTTGTAGCTAGCCTGCCTTTCCTGATCATTGAGACTAGCACCATAAAGCCGTACCAGCGCGGGTTTTACTGTTCGGACGAGTCCATCCGCTACCCCCGAAAAGAGGGAGACACCATTAGCGATGCCGTGCTTTGTGGTGTCGGCATTCTTATTGCCATCTTCTCTGTAAGTCAATCTTCACACCTCCCTTTGTTTGTTGCTTTTAATCCAATTTAAAGTCACCTCTCTTTACCTCTTTGACACCGTAGTCCGATAGGTGAGTCTCACTAACATCGCCCCTTAATCAAAGCGTTTGAGTGATTTCTCATCATGCACCATACTCTAAAATACTCCAGTCTTTTGCTGTAAATGTGCTCTTTATGTCCTGCCCTTTCCTTCTAGAAATGTTTTCTTCGTCATGCTTTACTCTCACGTATCAGCTTTGAGTCATCCGGGCCGTTTGTAGCGGCCTGTTTTTATTGCAAAGCGAGTCAGTGGTAGTGAGAGGCCCCCCAAGCGACATTCGGAAATGTGTGTTTATGTGTGCGTGCTGACGCATGCATGCCAAAGACCAAAGAGATTTTACAAGTTGTTGCTCCATTCTCATACCTCCCGGTATCCGTGCCCCCCCGTGCCCCCTCACATTACTCGGGGTGAGTGTGTCAGTGCTCTCTCCCATGCCCGCAGTGCCTCCCTGATAGCCTGAGGTGTCGAACCAGTTAGCAACAGCATGAAGTCTTCACTCCCACGACTTGACTCCTGCTCCAGGCTGTAGTGTAGCCAGCAGATCAGAGCGTTTCGGGGGGGGGGGGGGGGGGTGGAAACATGTTCTAATGACATGTGGTGGGGTATGTGTGTGTCAATTAACGCCACGTGGTCGGGCTAGATGTTCTTTACAGCCCCCAGACTCTTTGCGGCACAGCCCCCTCGTAAGTTCCCAGACTGAGACGTCGCTTCACCCGCGTCTCCTCGCCATCAGCTCGATGTGCGCGCACACACACACACACACACACATAATACCAGCTCAGCTCTTCTGCTTATTAGAACCAGGAGACCGTGCTTGTGTTAGTTAGTTCCCTCACATGTTCACGTGTGGGCAAAGCTGGCGTGTCTCGCACAGCTGTGTTCCATTAGTGGCGTCTACTGCCATGCCGACACCATTCCTTTAATGCACACGGGCACACACACACGTATGTGCGCTCGCACTGGTAGCAGATTCCAGTCGGGCCTCTTGTTTATTCTCACTGCTAGGGAAATCCCAACAGTCCCGCTGCTCTGACATATCTGTGTCTGACGGGCCTCGTTTCCACTGTGAGAAACGGAATTAGCAATGGCGAGATAGAGTTCTGTAAGCACACACACTGATGATCCAAATAAACCCATCGGGCCCTCTGCTCTGATCAGAAAGGGCCCGTCTGCACTCAGACAACCAAGACTAGGCGATAGAAGAAGGCAGGACAGGTTTGAATGCAAATGCTGACAACCCAAATAAACTTCTCTGGCCTGTATCGGCCTCCTGTGGTTCTAATCTTAAACTCAGATCAGAACAATTCATTGACAATAGCACACACACACACTAATACGCCGCCATGTTTGTTTCTTCTGGCTGTGAGCCTGCCAGCTGACCACCCAACAGGCAGGATATGTGTGTTTACCAAGCCTAACAATTAAATCACAATACATGTAAATACACAAACATTATGTATCTGTATTAACTCGATAGGATGTGTGGGAAACACCGAGCCTGCAGACATGCACACATTTTGAGTCTCAAATGCTTTTCACGTTCACAGCGCTGTCTGCTGCCGCACAGATAGGGAGGTAAATATTTTCCTGGGAGACTGGGTGAGAAATTAGGCCGGAGAGTGAGGCCTTTTGTGGAAATAGGAAGGAAAGGGAGATGCGGTTAGCGGTGGACTGCAGCCGGCCTGTCAGTCAGATACCCCAGGTGGTTCAGATATGATTGACATGTCCGTGCCTCGAGGGTTGGCTTGGTGTAAGCTCCCTCGGAGTAGATGAGGTCTTTCCATGGGCCCCAACTCTACTTAAAAGAGCCTGGCTTGAATAACACAGAATTCAGGGCTAGCACTCGACTTAAGCCTTAAAGCAGACCATTGCCCCAATATAAATCCTCCTCAGTCAGGTCAGTGTGACTGAGATGCTGGCCCAGGCCAGAATACTTCTTTAAGTTCTTATGCTTTCCTTTTCCCTTGCTTTCACTCTTTCTCTGCCCCCCATGTCTCACATAAAAGGCACTATCATATCACTGAGCAGAGCATCGCCATTCATTAATAATCTCACACCACGTCAAAACTGCCTGAGGGAAAGGCAGGCCATGCTCATTCTGTATGTTTGTCTGTGTCTCACTCATTCTGTCTCTCCTCTTTGTCCATTACACAACCTTTCATCTCCATTTGTGACTTCAGTCTGGATTTAAACTAGATTTCCTGCATGATACACACTCAAACGTTAGCACTTTTAATGTATGGTCATCTGTATGTAAACCCACTGCACGACCGTAGGACTCAGCGTAGTTGGAATGTGCCTTGCAATCACTGTTGTGTTCATCTCAAAAAAGCAACCCTCTCTTTTAGATCGTCATCGGAGAATGCTTCAGGATTCACCAACTACATGAGGGAACCAAGTCTTTCGTCGGGAATCCTTATGTTGCAGCCCTCTACAAACAGGTCAGCTCTCCGAAAGCACGCTTTTAGACGTGAAATTTAGACGTCAGAAATGAGTTAACTGAAAACTTAACAAATGCAGCCAGAGAGAAAGACAACATTTTCAACCAATTCATGAAGCTAACCTGAGGTCAATCAGCCGTGCGTACGTGCTGTGAGAACGGAAAGCTTGACAGCTTTTGTGACAGTAACTAAGGGCGACAGGGCTTTGCTAACGATCGACTGCTACAGCTGCGTCGATGTTATGTCTCACCGTGAACGTGCGTGATCTTGCAGATGGGCGTGTTTCTCTTTGGATGTGCCGTCAGCCAGTCGTTCACAGACATTGCCAAGGTGTCGGTGGGTCGTATGAGACCCCACTTCTTAGATGTGTGCAAACCAGATTTCGCCACCATCGACTGCTCAGTGGGATACATCACCAACTACACCTGCACTGGCGACGAGAGCGATGTACAGGAGGCCAGGTTTGTGAAAACACGCACTACACAGTATATATGCACATATAAATACTGTGAAAATATTGTGACTATATTCTATAACCTGACTGAAGATAATCTGTCTCTCCACAGGAAATCCTTCTTCTCAGGACATGCCTCTTTTTCGATGTTTACCATGCTCTACCTGGCTGTGAGTAGCTATTAAACTCTTAAACACACATCACAGCACACTCACGTTCATGCAAGCGCACGCATGCCGAGAGCCGCACAAACAATGGTTTACGGATTGTGGACGCAGCCATGGAAAGAAGGCTGGGCCGTGATTTAGGGATTCGCTGCCTGTAGAAAAAGCAAAACATTGTTCTCATCCTCTCCTCCTCCTCCTCCCGCTCCCGCTCCTCAGCGCTAACTCCTCATTCATTTCATGAAGCGACTTATTCTCTTTTTTGCTCCTCCGAGAGATGGATGGATGCACTCCACCTGTTTTCTTCGGAGCAGCTGTGTGTACGCTTCCTGTCCGCTCCCATTTCCCTCAATTGCTCCCTCTTGCTCCACCTGTTGTGGGTGTCGGGTGGGGTTTAGCACCCTAGAGGCATTTCATGCTTCAAACAGTCTAATTTCGCACATACACACACACACAAACGATTGCTAGCTCAAAGCTCTCCAAGCCTCTCCTCCCCCTCCTCCACTGAAGAGCAGAGGAGAGTCTGTGTTTTGGGTCTGGCTGCCTCGAGCTTGGTTACAAGGTGGTCTTGGTTCTCACGGTGGTCCGACAATTGAAGTTGTGGTGTTTTCGAGTGTCTTGTCATCCAGTGGGAGCTTGCTGAGGGTATTTCCCAGCCTCTGGGTGAACCTACAGCTGCACTCCGGTCAGACTGAGAAGGAGAGATGAGAGCGAATAAAAAGCAGAGAGCGTAGATGCATCCAGACCACAGAGTGACACACTAGTCCGAGAGCGGAGCCTCAGCTGCGGCGAGCTCAGGACCGTCGCCAGAGGAGGCTGGTGCAAACAGCGAGAGGAGAATCAGTGGAGGAGAGGAGGAACAGTATGTACTCGATGTTTTGGAATACAAAACCAGCCTGAAACAAAGCCCACAGTGGAGGCATTCCTAGTGGAAAAAGAAATTTGCAGCATTTTTTTTTGTTTGTTTTTGCCAGCTGAAAAGCAGTCGTGTGACACCGTGTTTTCATTCACAGAACCTCCCACGCTCTTCACGCCTCCTTAAATACATATCTTGCGTTCTCCATAAGATGCTACTAGCAGCCAAAACCCAAAGTCGAATCAGCGGAGCACAAGGACGGATAATTGCTCTGCAAGTTTAACTGCATAGCCAATAAAAATCTAGGCCTCTGCATAATCAATGTTTTCATTAGGAATTAAAAGGCAGAGAGGAAGCGATCTTATCTAATAAGTTAATTTCCCACATCATAATCAAATTGTTATTGATTCCTTTTTTGTCAGTCAGATTATTGAACAATCGCTGAATCGACCTTCTGCAGGAGATGCATAGCGTCTGAACATCCGCTCTCTCCAGCGCACAAAAAAACAGGTTCTCAAGAGGTTTGTTTTGTCCTCGAGTAACCAGGACAAGCTCAGAGAAATATAGATCCTCTCTCTCTTGGGTCCTTCCCCTCAACCTCAGGGCGCCCGTCTCATTTCCAGCTCGCGGCTGTCCCCCCACGCTCTCCCTCCCACGGCCCCCAGTCATCTGCTAATCGCCGCTCTGCGACTTTGAAGCGCTTCGTTTCCTGCCGAACGTGCCTTATGCTGCGCCTGTGACCAATGTGGTTTGAGCTGAGCTCTCTGAGATGGCACACAGATAACTGGCACAGACCGCATGGCACACTGTTCAGCTGCACCACAGCCACAGATGAACCAGCCTGCGTGTGCAGTCCTGCATCCTGAGCTTTTGTTGCGTTCAATGTGCACGCTTTTTTTTGCACATGCTATCCATATCTGTGAGTTATTCGTTCATGCGCAATCACTGAGAAAAATAGCATGTTGTTGCCTAGACAAAGTGATAAAAGCAGTCTTAACCACAGCTATGCTTTCGTCTCAAAGCATGGTGTGAACCAGAGAAGAGGAGGGGAAGGGGTCTTGTGAGTAAAACGAGCCCTCGTTCTCATTCTTTCTCACTTTGTTGTGTTTTCTTTTATTTAACACTGACTTTGAGTCAGAGCAAGGAAGACAGAGGAAGAAGATCTTGCTGGAATGAGCCGGATTCCTTTGGAAACCACCAGACTTTGTGTCGCTCGCGTCTCCCTCCGTCATGGGAATCTGCTGGGAATCCTTTTGTTGTTGTGCTTTATTGTTGTTTTCCTTAGATCTGACTAGTTGAAGCTCACAGCAAATTTCTGGGAGGACGGCTAGGGTCAGGAAGGCAGCCTATTATAGTCTGTGAAGACGATGCATTTTGGGATTTTAGAAGGTCATTAACCTTCTCAGTTGCTGATGTGCATGCTGTTATTTGGGTTTACTCGCTGCCCTTCCCCGACACGGCCGAGCTGATTGGCAGGTCACCGTAACTCTTTGTTTTGGCAAAGTTCACATGCCCCCTCCAAACTTGCTTTAGATCGAGAGGTTTAGGATGTGGTTTTCGGATGTTGCATTCGTGGCTGCAGGACGTCAGACAAAAGTACTTATCAGTAGTCCTTGCCCGCTACCTGAGAACCACTACGGAGGAAGCTTGACGTCTAAACATCCCTGCCAGGGAGGAGAGAACAAAACTGAAAGGGATGGGAGGGATCGCTTCCTCTGCTTCCGCAAGGAGAAGAACAATGATAGAGTGTCGTAGAGGAAGTGCGAATGAGCTTTACGTCCACACCTATGCGGGCTCGTAGTGGACGGGGGGTGGTTGGAGGCACCGCGGCTGTCTGTAGGTATTGTTAGCCTAGCTGATTATGAGACACAAGTCTGGAGGCTTTAGGCTGGGCAGAGCCTTGGTGGAGGCTGGTCCTCCCAGGCCCTCTGTCTCTGGGTGTGAGAGACAGGAAGTGAAGGGTACGAGTGGAGCAGAAACACAGGATGTTTGAGGGACCTGGACTGATCTCACCTCTGCGCATGTAGGTGGGTATAGCGAGAGAGGCTGTGCATGTTATTTGCACTTGTGCGAGTGCCTGAAAGTGACCTTGGACTTAGTTGTTCCTGTTTTGGCTCTTCTCTGCCTTTATCATGACCCTGAGAACGGGCAGAGCTGGGGATGGGTGCATCCGCTTTGTCTTCTATTTGCTCTAATAGAGGGTAGAGAGTTCATCCCAACAAAGTGCTGAAACGTTCATGGCAGGGTATGTATACATATGTGTGTGTGTGTGTATTCCAGTGGATTTCTGTGGTCGTGCTGTTTTTACAGCTGGGATGTGGAACCGTGAATCAGTCATGTCCGCGTCTCAGGCTGTTGACTGTGTGTGTTGTGGAAGACGGTATGTGGATCTTTGTGGGTCTGGCCAGCCTGCCCACTTTGATTCAGTCTAGACCTCTCAGACTGTAATAATATAGACTTACACACGCTGCAGGTGAGGGTTTAAAAAGTCAGTGCAACATATGTTTAAATTCAGCCCAGTGTGTGTGAGGGTTCAAGTCATTGTGCCATCAATAACAGGATGTGCATTCCATGTTTTACATCACACACACTCTCAGAAAATCCTGTGTTTACAGGTTTGAATGTCAGAGCATTTACACATTGTCATGCATATTAAACTCTGTTGTATGAAGAAAAGAAATAACATTATCTCTGTGTCTCCTCTTCTTTCTCTTTCTCTGTCCTCCCAGTTCTATCTCCAGTCCAGGTTTACATGGCGTGGCGCTCGTCTCCTCCGCCCGCTGCTCCAGTTCACGTTGTTGATGATGGCTTTTTACACCGGCCTGTCACGTGTCTCCGACCACAAGCACCATCCGACTGATGTCCTGGCAGGTTTCGTGCAGGGAGCCCTGGTGGCCTACTGCATAGTGAGTGCACACGTCACACAAAACGCGTAAATTCAGCTTTATTAGGGACGCCAATTCATGCAAACTGTATGAAAATCTGAGCAATATGGCATGAATGGAGACATCTTTATGCAACTCAATACTTTTCTGTAATTGACCGTTGGGGATGCTGCAGACTGAGCAACCTTCAAATAAAGTTCCACAGCTCCCACTTTTCACTTTTTCTCCTCTCCTCTCTGCTTTTTCTGTAAAAGAGAAATGGAGCCGGCAGCGAAGTGAGGAGAATCTGATTCCCTTTAATGAACAACACATTGCTTGGAGCCAGGCCCCGGTTCAGGAGTGTGTGTGTGTGTGTGTGTATTTTTGTGTGTGCCTGCGTGTTAGTGTGAATCCACACCCGGCAACACTCTTCACTACTTCTGTGACATACCGTCACAGCAGTTGCCAGATGATTTTCGTAACCCTCATCATTACACTAAGCGAGATGGAGCCAAGGAAAATTAAATTCGGGTCAAGAGGAAAATGGAGGGAGTGTAAAAAGAGAGCGAGTAAGAGAGCGAGAGAGAGGATTAGCCTTTGAAACGGGAATGAGGCTGTTAATTATTTTGGGTTTTTTATTTGTCGGCTCTGGTTCTATCAGCACAGCAGGCCGCTGCTAAACTCTGCTGCCTCTGGGAAAAGTATGGAAATACACACTCACACACACACACACACACACACACAAACAACCCTTACCTTTCTACATGATCCAAATCATGAACGTGGAAAGGATTAGATTCATAAAATTCAACAAGACCTTAGTACTGGCGCCTAGGCAGACCTTGGCACAGCTAAAATGCACATGCACACACACACACACACACACACACACACACACACACACACACACACACACACACACATTCAATCACACCAGGGCCCTTGAATGCCAGGATCATTGAAGGAACCGAAGTGAACGATGAGCAGAAATCAAAGGGTAGCAATACGCTGTAACTTTGACTTTCTGGCAAAATCAGCGCTCCTCCAGCTGGGCGTAGCTCCTGAACGACATCGGCTTTGACAAGGAGAAAAAAGTGTATTTTCAGAAATATGCTCAATTTATGAGCTTGACCTCTGAATGGGCAGATCTGGCAGCAGGAGTGAGGGGAGGGAAGTGACAGGAGAGAGGAGCCTTGTCTGCATCTTGGCTCGGGATGAGCGTGGGCTTAATCCAACTCAGCTACTCCACAACCCTCACAGAGACAGATTAACGCACACATAGACACTCTGTTCACATCCACATGCATACACACCACATATACATGAACGCATGCACACACACACGCGCGCGCAGTCAAACCCCTGCCGATCACGGCGGTGAGGTTAGTTTTACAACCCTTGACGCCCCTTCTGATTTGCCCGGCCCCAGTTGAAACACACATCTGTGAGTACTTTAGCTCGGCTGTTTCGGCCTCTCAATAAGCAGTGGAGCAGAAAGGACCTGACAGGAGATGAGTGGAGGCAGGACAGAGGAGGTATGAAGCCCGTGTGCCTCAGAACAGCCAGCAGAAAGTACTAAATCAAAGTGCGAACATCTTTAGATCTTCGGTTAACAAGTGTGCAGGTTCCTTTTAGATGTGACATTTGAAATGTGAGAGTTAAAGCATGAGTTCACACTTTGGAACCATGTCAGAGCGTAGATTGTTCACAGTCTTAAACGTCTGTGCGTGGATTTACTTCATGTCCTTTTGATGTAAAATAATTGCTGTTTACGGTTTGACTTTGATTTGTCTTTGGAGGTCACTGAGAACACCCGCTGTAACAGCGGGATAAAGGTTTTGAGGTTTCTTAGCGGATCCCATTAGTTGAAGTAGCAGCCTTGTCTGAAGTCCATCATTCTCACAAGATGTTTTCATGAAGCAGAAAGGGTTGATATTTAAGAGCCCCATGGCAGCCTGGGTAATGTGGTCCATTAATCCAGCCTGAGCTCGTGCACACGGGGGGAGAGTTCACCCTCCAAACACTGACGGTGCACTTGTCTAAATTTGAAGAACACATTGGACGAGTTAGTGGATTTGCACGTCACTCCCAAGCGTGCGATTGTGAACAACTGTTCTAGTATCACATGATGAGTTATATAGCCCTGTGGAAAAGCGTCTTCCTTTCCAAATACATTTCAGTAATTGTCTGTGGAGAAGTGTATTGTTCCATGACTTTATTGTCAGTGCTATTCCAGGTTTCCCTAGGCTACAGTTACTTCTTTAATCCCAGTGCACCCCCATCGGGTGCCAGTAAATGAACAATGCAAACCCGGGGCAAGAATGAACACATTCACATGCAGTGACGTGTGAGACTGCGGCCCTGTTGCCTCTGTTGTAAGTAAATTGCTGCTTTAAACCTCTTCGTCTGTCATCACATTTGATGATGGATGGCGTCTGAGTCGGATACTACTAAGTTTATTGAAGAATATGTAGATGAACGTCTGTTTTGAGTCAGACACTCCAGACTATGTCTGCAGGGCTGTGATCCAGAGAAACCATAACAGGAAGTGGCCCGTCTGTCCTACCTGGCACTTCCTATCAGACGCGCTGGCCTACTTTTCAACAGGTGTCGTAATGAAGGTCAAGAGGGCCGAGTCCGGCAGGAAGCAGCTGTCAGAGAGAAAGCCGGGGCATTTGTTTTTCGAGGTTCATTGTCACAGTGGAGAGGAGTTGGGTCAGGCATTAAAGGATGAGGGAGCAAGAGGATGCGATCTCTGCAGGACATGCTGCGCGTACTCGTGTTGAAGCTGTCTGGTCAGTGTCTGTGTGGTCAGTGAACTTCTGTAGAAGCAGGAAGTCACCTTTTACTACTACATGCACGCAACCCAAGTATCAAAATCCTGAATTCTATGCACCACGCCACAAGTGAACACTTACAAAGTTATTTAAACTTATGCACAAGTACACATTGTGACACCTATTCGCATGTGGTAAGTTAGCATTGAAGAGCTCTGTATTTTCTCAGCAGTGTTTCAGCAGATTCAGAGTTGCATCCTCTGACCTAATTTGGCATAAATGCATTCGCTGATGTGTTGTGTGGTTTCATGTTGGTTTCATGTGCGTGCAAACAAATTCACGGTTTTATTTCCGAACATACAGACGGGGCCTAATGAGTAATGTGGTGGTTTTTAGGCATTCAGGAAGTTAGTGCGCTCACTTCCTGCGTGACTTAGCTTCTTTATTTGTCAGGCTTAATAGTTGTTAAAGACACGCAGTTAAAGGCACGAGCGCACACACATACAGTACATACTGTATATTTATGTGCCTTTAAAGATTCTGCCGTTTTTTTTTTTCCTGTATTAGGAGCCTAAATGCTGAGTCTGCATCCCAGCAACACAAAAGGCCTCTAGGCTTTGTGTTTGCTTATATTACACACAGGAAGTGGCGAGGTCGTGATAAGCCTTCCACCATGGCAGGTTCAGGGGCGATACGACGGAGGTTGGGTGACGCAGCAACAAGGCCCGCTGTGATTGGACGTGAGGCACCCTGATGGGAAATGGGTCTGGGATGTTTCCTGTGACTGCTCGGGGGTTTCTCAGGGATATGACTCCACATCATACACCCCTACACTCTGCTAATTATATCATATGTAATAGACCATAGGAGGACGCTGCACAAACGACTGACTGTAGAGACAAAGAGCCCTTTTAACACCATAAGAGCAGCCGTGTGTTCTGCAGGTCTCTGTCTGCATGTGATGTCTCCCATCAGACAAAGATCACCACTGAAGGTCGCTTTGCGGTCAGTAAATGTCAAGCTGCAATAGCAGAGAATGTCTTTGTGTTGAGCCCACCACTCAGAATGAGACAGTCCTTGTAATATAAAAAGAATTTTTTCCAGAGCACAACAAAAGACGAACACCGAACTTTCCTCTAGTGTTTGTTTCTCTTCCAAGGACATTCCCGTATGAGAATTCCAGGCGTGTTTTCTCCAGTGAGAGTTGTCCGTATTGTTTTCCCTCGAGGAGCTGCTGCTCTGTAGGGCTGTCTTTCGCGGAGTTTAGAGTTGAATGGCACCTCTTCCCCTTGGCCCTCCCTCCTCGTCCTCCTGGCACGGGCCCTCTGCTCGCCCTCGACTGGCAGCACGGAAGGAAAAGCTGCTGCGCCTGCCGGATACGTGTGTGTGTGTGTGTGTGTGTGTGTGTGTTATTTGCGTGATTGTGTGTGTTAGCCTGCAGCGGAAGCTGTTGCTGCTCATGAGTGACCCCAGACCCCTGTAAGTGGAAACGCTAATCCACTGTTACAGTGGACAGTAGTTTCCATGGCCGCGCTTCCTGTCCACTCCTGCCCATTTTCCTGTTTGACATATGATGTCATCACGATCTTATGCTCACCCTTTCTTCATTCGCCAGCATGATCTCACAGTTGATGTAAAGTGGGAATTCACCCCTGGCATCATCTGATAGAAGATTAGCCAAAGGTCACTTTGTCAGTTCAGGGTGAGCTGTGCTGCAGATCCCCTCCCTCAGACGGATTACTCAGCGTTGCTAGTTTGGGTTTGCACGAGGGAGGGGATCGCGTGTTTCTCATCATCTCGTTATGAAGTAATGCAACATTCACCATTAGAGCCACTTCACTCTTCACACCTACCATGTTTTATCCAGAGTGTTTCCAGACTCGGCTCAGAGGTGAACCTGGTATTAACGTAATCTGAAATCAGCTTTTGAGTCAATATTTTTGATCGGCTTTCACTCGCGTTTGATTTCTTGTGAAGAAAGCGTGGCGGCTGCTAATCTGAGAAAGAAACCATGTTTGAGCCCGCAGTGTTTTTATAGCTGAAGAAGAGACATATGGCAGTTATTTGGAAACTTGGGAACCGACTTCAAAACCCTCGCTGATGTTGTCTGACGCAGGCAAATCAGCTGAGATAGATTTTACATGCTCTATGCAAATCACAACAGCGACCTGGCAGTCCTCCACTGTGCGGCATTTGCATTACAAGCTGAACACGCACATGTCCACATCACATTCTCCATATTTGGTCAGAGCGAGCAGTTCCCATCTCTATTCCGTTCGTTGTTAGTCCGCTGTTGCCCTCTCTGTTTGCTGCCCTCCTCTCCGTTTCCTCACCTTGCTCTCCCTCTGCGTGTCCACCAGGTGTTCTACGTCTCCGACCTGTTCAAGCCCAGGGCGAAGCCAGCCACGCCTCCGCCCTCCCCCATCAAGAAGGAGCTGCTCCCTTCATCCGACATCATTGAGAGGAACAACCACCACAACATGGTGTGAGACTGGCCGCGACGTCTTCCTGCGACCGAGGAGCCAATCACAGCGCTGCTCACCTCCCATCGGACAGTAGAATGTAGCGACGAGAGACTGTAGCTGCTTCTCAAATGGCATCCTCCTCCCTTACGTGGCGCCCAGAGAGGCGCTTTGTGGACTAGGGTGTCAGATTTGAGATTTGCACAGCAGAGTCCACTCTCACTATCCAGACTTATTATTTACTATCACGTTAACTACTAATCAACATTTGAGCCCATCGTTTTGAGCACAAGCAGAAAAGAATTGGAAGCTAAAAGGCAAAATGAATTGAGGAATTGATGACTCGACAGGCAGAGCTGAGGGTGCGGAGGTTTGATGGAAGTGTAACCACAGAAAGGGAAAACACTTGTGAAGAAAAACAAATGAAGAGAAGAGACAAAAAGAAAAAAAAAAGACAAACCCCCTGCCTAGGGAGAGAGGGATGTCCAGCGATGCTTCCTCTCTGAACTCTCTGTGGCCTTGGAAGCGCTGTAGGACAACAACTTCCTTAGCTACGGGAAGGATATTACTGCAATACCTAGCAGCATAGAAATATTAACAGTATAGAAAAATATAACTTATAGCACTGTTTTTAAATTCATTGTCCATTATCACCACTTGCTGCCTGAGATGTCTGACTGAAAGAAAACTTGATGGTGCTCACATCCACGAGACAGAAATATGAACTCCTCAAAGCCGACCGAGCCCGGTGTGGTGGTTTCACGAGACCTCCTACTCAGGCAGGATGAAATTAGCGTAGCATGGCTTTAATCACAATAACCTTGCACCAGTAGGCCACAGTAAGGATCGTGCACTGATCATCTTCGGCCTTTACAGCAGGTTCCAGAGCAGTCCTTTGGCTGTCTGTCAGACCTTTTTGACTGAATGCCAAGACATCAGTATCACAGTAAACTGTGTCTTTAGCAAAAGGAAATGAAGCCCTCCGACCTCATATACCTCTGTCTCCAGATCGGCACGTCAAGCTTTTTGTCGTGGACTTTCAGCGCGGCCCAAACCCGGGATGTTGCATTTCTTGAGGGTTAGATGTAGTAAAAGGGGGGTGGGTGTATTTTCTGTGGAAGGAGGGAGGCAGATCTCCCAGCCTCCCAGCACAGGTATAAGAGGCGTGGCTGTGCCATGCCACTTCCTGGTGTTGGGTCCGTCTGTTTGGCTTCCTGAACAGGAAGGGGATGGGTGGGCAGAGTGAAGGGGCGCGGTCTGTCACCGTGGAAAGAGGGTGATGATTTACAGCTAAGCTGGCACATTATTTCGGGATGATTTGGGCTCTTTCCGCTGGCAGGGAGGGGCTCTCACCCGCCCAATCACTCATTGGCGATGGATGTTTGTCTCTCAGTGTGTGTGTGTGTTTGTCTCCTGTACACTCTTGTGCTTGTGTGGGTAGGCTTGTGCTTGTACATGTACATCTTGTGTGCGTTTGAATGTGTGTGTACATATGTATGAGCGCTGTGCCCTGTGAAAAGGAACCACACCCCCCACCCCCCCGCCTCTTGATAAACTATGTGTGTGTCATGGAACACACACACTGTCAGCTGTGCCAAGTGTGTGTGTGTGTGAGAGAGAGTGTGTGTGTGTGTGTGAGTGTGTTGGTGTGTGCCACTGTGTGTCAGAGAGCGAGAGAGCAGGTGAACGTTATAAAAACTGTGGATCTAATATTTTTATTCTCCGCTGCGAAGCGTCTTTAACCTTGTCTGTTCATAGCCTGTCCTGTATAATCACTAACAGTTGTACAGATACAGAAGCCCTTTTTATTTACAGCCTACTCAGATATCCTCCTCCAACAACACACTCCGCCATGTTGCACATCTTTCTCATCGTATAGTCCGTCCTATCATTTCACAAAGCCGTTTTCACTCTTTTTATAAATATATAAATAATGTATAGATCACTAAAATTAACTCTGTAAGATATTGTTTCTTAACATGTTTAGATATATCCACTATGATTACAGACCTGTGTTCTTTACAAAATGCTGCTTAAAAAGCATCGATTGACAGATTTTTGTATCTAGATAACTAAACTATTGTAGATTGTAATAGTTACGTTTGTAATATGCATTCAAAAACAAATACACCCACAACTGTATTAAAATTCAATATTAGTATTTTTGTATTGTCTCGTTTTTTTTTGTACAAAAGACATAGTTGCAATGCTGTTTTTTCTGCTAAATGTACTTAGCTCTAATACATGTGCTTTTAAATAAAAAGCTCATTACGAACACAACTCTGGCTCGTCTTGACTGTTAATCCGAAACTTGTGAGGTTGAAGTTGATGATGGCTTCTTGGATTTATGTTGCGTTGCTCCAATGCTCCTTTTGTTTTCCACAATCAAGTATAAAAGCTGCACACAATGAAGAAAATCAGCGGTGGACTGCGACCAAGTACATTTACTCAAGTACTGTACTTAATTACAAATTTGAAGTACTTTCCTTCAGCACTTCAGTTTTATTCTGTTTATAACTCTGGTCTCTCTTTTTAAAGGGAGCAGGCACAACAATAGATGAGTAATAATAATCAAACAATACATGATAATAATGCACAATAAATCAGTTTTGCTGATAATACTTCTATTCTAAGATTGTGCTGCTTGTAAGGGATGTATTGTTATATTGCTACTTTTATGTACTGTAGTTAAAGGATCTGAGTACTAACTTCTTCCAACACTGCCTAAAATAGGGCTGTTTAATTCTTAATGATTAAAGCCGTAGAGGAAACACACTATTGTAGCTGACTTTTTCTGCTTTTTGCAGTGGCCTCACCATGGCCTTAGCTGCTTTGGTCAAAAATACCACATGAAATATGGGTGTAATGACAAACACACACTGAGAAGGAGTCAGACGTGTGTGTGTGTGATTTCACACTCTAGCAGACAGCAGACTAGAGGAGCTGGCGTCACAGTGTGTATGAGTGTGTGTATTTCAAAGCAAAGGAGCAGAACTGCCATCGCGGGTTGTGACGCTGACCTAAACGAGAAGTGTCATTTTCTCCACCGCGGCATGTTCCAGCCGAGGAGAGAAAAGCCTGAATGACACTTTCTGTCATCTCAAGTGTTTATCGGCTTCCTTAAGAAAACACAGTGTTTAAACCGAAAGCTGCGCTGTAATCAGGCGCATAAACTGCATGTCCACATGATGATATTCAAGTATTCAACATACATATATTTAAAGCGTGTGTGCTTAAAAATCTACAATTCAAAGCAGATCCGTAACACGACCAACGAGGAACAGATGTTTTGTCCCTGAGCAGCTTTCATGCCGGCTTGACATTAGGAAGAAAAAAGAAAGGCACAATTAAGAAGAAGCAGAAAGAATAACTCAGGCCTCTAGCACTTGCTATGCGAGCTAAATGAGTGAAAAGATATCATTTAGGGTAATCATTTGACTGATGTTATCATTATACTGGCATGCATGTTTCCCCTCAGTGTCCTGTAAAGTGCAGCCTTTTATTGCCAGTGACAGTACAGCTGGTCTGAGGTCAGTTGTGAAAAAAAAACAAAAAAAAAAGAGATTTACGGTGCCGTTGAACAGCTGGTAGGCCTGGGGTCAGCCATGCGTGGCTGTAATAGTAGAGGTCTGCTGCTGAGGCAGAGAGAGGCCCATGTTGTGGTCTTGTTTGGCAGCAGCAGAGCTGGCACAGGGCCGGCACGGGGAGGCCAAGGCATTACATAGTGCTGTACCTCTCTCACTGTGCTGGGTGTGTGTCCTTCATCATCACACACTGCACAGCACATCCGCCCGGCCTGTTTACTCTCATTTATTACTCTGCGTGAAGCCGATGCTTCTCAGTGTCCAAACTTGTGTGAAAAATTCAAATGCTCATTCCTGTCGGCAAAAACCTCATCAGTGATGTTGCACATTTTAGCACAAGCTGGACCGCTTACGTTCGCCTCTACGGGCTGAGAAAATTCCTCCACCCTCGCTCTTATAAAAGCCTTTGGATAAACTCAAAGAGTATGGTGTCATGTTAAAAACAAGGCTGTTTTTCCTCTGCTCACACACGCCAATGACGCAAAGAACGATGCAAATATGACATTAGAATACGCAGCGTAATGCAGCAAAACAGATAATTAGTCTAAATTTTGATGCATCATGAATCAAGTGTCATTTGACAGCTGGATAGTGTCTGCAGCAAGCTGACCCCGTTCTGCTCAACTGGACTTTGTTAGAGATTCCAGTGTAATTGCTGTGGAAAACCTATCCTTTCTGAGAAGAAGCCTGACAGATTGATAACACATGTGTCCACATGCCATCTGCCGAATTCGTGCAGCAGGACATGGGTGAATATCACACTATGAAAAAAGCAACAGGTCTGCAAAAAAGGCACGTCACAGGCCAGAATGCATCAGTTAGAGCTGGCAAGTGTGAAAGAGTCATTTCGGTTTATATTTAACTCTACGCGGCGGCTCAGAATCGTTGTGTGTAAAAGTGGTCAGAGTGGCTCTCAGCTGGCGATCCAAAACAAGGCTGACGAACAGACTTCTTTTCTTGCCATGCAGCGGTTGTAGTCAGAAGGCCCTGAGCGAAATGGCCCACTGGCACACATGATATAAAAAGCATCACGGCGTAACAAGAGTGCTACTGTAGGTGGCTCTGGTTTGGCCTGAGAGATAGAGCTGGGTTGTGTCAAGGGTGGCACCTCCAGGAGAGCCTTCGGGAGGGCTGGAGCTCTGAGGGCCTTTTCAGGGAGCAGAGAGGCCGCTGGGCCAGGGGAAGCACATTAGCTGGCCAAAGGAGAGCCAGAGGAGAGCCAGAGGAGAGCGGTCTGGGCACGGCTCTGCGCTTCCTTTAGGGAAATACGAGGAGAAACTCCCAGCAGGAAACTGTTTACAGTGTGTCAGTGTCTGTTTTGCAGGTTTTTAGGATGCAGATAGGGCAAATAAAGATAACAATTGTGCAAGAAAGAAAGAAAAAGGCAGAGAACTGGTTTCAGATCAGTTACGATGGATTTTGGTTACATTTTGGTGGTTATAGCTTTTAGTAGGTTTAGTCCGCCACCTGTACACGCTGCACAAGAGCTTAACAGAAGGAACAACTCCTTAACTCGACAAAAACAGATACAGTATATTGGGAAAACGGAGCAGCCTTTAAATGTATGGAAAGAAGATTTTGTTAAGTATTAACCCAGTTTCGTGTAAATCTACGGTATTACATGTGTATCAGTGGTTAAAATAAGGACACAGTGGGATGTGGGATGCCGCCATCAGTCAATAGGCGCATGTGTAGGCGGCGGGAGGATTAATATTCAGGATTAATGCTTTTATGATGATGATCCTGCATGAGAACACTGCGTCTTTGTCTCAGCTGGGGAGATATTTTGGAGCTCTTTGATATGCATGAAACCTCAATCCAGTGAGCGTAAAATGGAGTTCAACATCAATCTCTTAATTGTGACAGACTTGAAGACTGGATTAACCTATTTCTTGTGTTTGTAGGGTTCATATTTCTGTGTGGACTGTACAGTAGGTGGAATCACAGAAAGTAAATGCAATGAGAAATATCCTGTTTTAAGTATTTGGCAGGTTTTTAGCCATAGCTCCATGGAGGTCTGGTTTCAGTCTGGTCCACAACTTTGGCCCAGACTGAAATATTTCAACAACTGTTGGGTGGATGAAATTATGTATGAATCCTAATCCTAACTTTGGTGATCCCCTGACTTTTCATCTAGCACCATCAGTCGGCCAAAGTTTCAGCTCATCTGGTAAAATATCAACGTCTACTGAACTGACACAAAGGTTTGAACTGACATTCATGGTTCCCAGAGGATGCATCCTTAATTATTTTAGTGGCACTGTGACTTTTAATGCCTCCACGAGGTTCATATTTGTGTTTTTAAGTGAAATCTCTGCAACTATTGCTTGCTACACAGTTGTAATAACTTTTTAAAACGCCACCATCAGTCCAACATTTGTTCAGTACTTTGGTTCATAAAAAAAAAACCTGAAGGTTTAATCACAGTTTCATCAGCCTCAGCTGTGCTTTGTGTTTAGCGCCAATCATCCATTAGCATGTGTGAATGTTAGCTTGTGGTGTTAGCATTTAGCTCAGTACTTCTGTGTTGCTGCACACGCTTACACTATAACCTGACACACACCTACCCAGAAATGTAACCAACCACACGTCGCGGTGATGAAGAGTGCAACAACTGTGATGGGTCCACGTGGTAGCATCGCATTTCCTCTTGCACATTTTTGGCTGCTCCTTCTCTCCTCTCTCTGCCTTTTTTGAATTGAGTTGAACACGAGTTGAATAAACATGGAAAATTAACCCTAACTAACCACAATTTCAGTAAAAGTAACTGCTGTTCAACATTTAATAGTTCCTTTAATAGTACACAAAGAAATAAACCACTAGGTAGCATTTTGGTGGTGTAAGTACTGAGCAATATTCATACACATACCATAATTCAAACAGTCTGTGCAACAGTCTATGTACGTCGCAACAGGTTATCAGAGTTGAATGCAGATATCAGGCTTCACCAAGATCTTTTGATGTTATTTAAAGTTGAAGCAAGCCACCTTACTATAACTTTACATTCATAACTCAACAGTTATTGAGTCGAGCAATCTTAAACAGGCCTTTAAGGGTTTGCAGTTTGAGAGTCTCTGCAATGTATCGGCTGCATGTATATAAAAACTAATTGGCCACTTCACACATGGCAACATTATCCCTGAGTGACATAGTGTCTGTGCATGGGTGGTGAGCAGGATGGAAAAAGAGGGAGGAGAGGAGAGCGAAGGATAGAAAGTTAATAAATTTCACAGATGTTGGCTGTACGTGGGGGCAACAGGTGATTATGTCATCTTCACATAAACGGCCTCTGTGTCCACCTACTCTGTTTCTCTCACATCCACAGGCTTGTCCAACATGCCTAACAAAGCCCCTTTTACCAGCTTTACTACAAATGCTGCCTCTAGGTTTGTGCACATCACTTTCACGAAATCTTCTTCTTTTCAGTTTGAACAACTTAAAATCTTCTTGGAGCGCGTTTCACCTCCTCGTGTGACTCCCCTGCACGGAAAAGCCATCTCACCCCTTGCATCAGCTCCCTCGTGGCCCATACGGAGGAGTGGACAGGTCAGAGAAGGAGCGCAGGGATTTGGTTTCTCTGAAGATTTTACTAGACACGATTTTTACAGATGCAAAACACTTTTATTGCTGGTTATTTAAATCAGTGTATCAAACATCCTGGCTGATACAGAAACTTCAAGGGGGAAAGCTGAATGACACCTTGACCTTTTCAAACACATGCACGCACACACACGCTTCTACACTCATCATCTCCACTGATGCGGTCAGACAGTTTAAACGAATGCAGAGTCAAGATTTCTCAGCTTTCACCTCTCTAGTTCCTTCAGAGCAGATGATGGTTGGGAGCGATGGAGAAGAAAGGGGACGGAGGATGAAGGGAGACCAGTGAGAGGCGAGGAGGAAATGGGGTTAGACGACTGCGACACAGGCCTCTGTGATCCTTTACGTGAACAAAATGGAGTTAGGCATCCCTCTCCTTTCTCGTGCCTCCTTTTCTCTTCAAGGTTGCCGTCGGAAATTCATTCATACAGCCAAAGTCGCTTAAACCCCCATCGCTCACCTGCTCACGCAATGCTGCAGTAAAACAACTCAAATAACCCTAACCCAAGTCTTCACCCTAAAATTTAATGATTTACATTATGAGGATTTGCATTTTGTCCCCATAAGGAAGGTAAGTCCCCCCAATGTGACTGTGTAAACAGATTTATGTCCCCACAACATAATAACTAATACATGGCCACCCAACAAAGTCATGTTTCCATCATTTTTGGGGACATTGACATAGACTTGCATTCATTTTCTAGAGCAGGCATGTCAAACTGATTCCATAAAGGGCCGTGTGGCTGCAGGTTTTCTTGCCAAACAAGGAGGAGCACACCAGGCTGGAATCAAATAATCAGCTGATCACAGTCGTCAGCTGATAACTAAGTGATCACTTGATTTTGATTGGTTGGCCTGGTGTGCTCCTCGTTGGTTGGAAGGAAAACCTGCAGCCACACGGCCCTTTATGGAATCAGTTTGACATGTGTGTTCTAGAGACTTACTCTAACCATAACCATAACACACACACGCACACGAACATGCACACACACACTCACACACACACACACACACACACACACACACACACACACATCATCGCGTTTCCATCATTTTCAGGACATTGACATAGACTTACATTCATTTCCTGGAGAATTACCCTAACCATAACCACAACCACTACTTGCCTAACCCTAACCTTAACCCAAGTCTTCACACCAAAATTGAACAATTTACGCAATGGGGACTTGTATCTTGTCCCCATAAGGAAGGCGAGTCTCCGCAATGTGACTGTGTTAACAGATTTATGTCCCCACAACATGAGTAATACCTAACCACACACACACACATGCTTTCTCTAGCAGTGATGAGCCACTGGACCATTATTAGGGGTCAGAATTCAGCTCAGTCCTGCTGGCTGTGATCCAGAGGCTGCTGCCTGATTTACAGATCATCCATGTCAGTGTGTGTGTCTACAGAGTGTTTGTGTATCTGTTGTGTCATCCTGCAGGGAGCCAGCTGTGAGCTCAGCACTGAGGGACTATGCATCTGCCTCGCTGACAACACGCTGAGTACCTGCTCCAGACATTTGACCCATCCATCGCGCTCGTAAAGCTGTTATGTTCACTCTGAGGAATTTACTGGAATATGCACGTATTTCGGGTTGAAAGCTGTAATTTGACCATATACAGTAAAGCAGGGATTATTGATTGTGAAGCGCATGATGCAGTTCTGGTCTTAGTTTGGCTTTCTCTTGAGAGCGATGCAGGAGAGGTCAGCTTCCTGCAAGGTTTCATAAGTTCAAGTTAGGAAAATTCCCAAAGCCCATATATCATCATCTTACATCTTGCCCAAATGTATGTACATGTACTGTACAGCACATATGTGCATGTTTCTGAATGAGTGTGTTTCCATAACAACACTCATCCTCAAATCTCTCGAGAGAATATATATGATACAGTCCAAAGTTATTATAGTCTGGCTTGCGCACATTGTTCTCAAAGGGGCTCCTAATGTCTCTAATCTAAAGCAGTTCTACTGTACGTGAACGCAGATGACGCCTCAGGGTTGTGTTAGCTGTCAGACTGAGTAATTCCAGGAGTGTGGGGGTCTATGAGGGTTCAGTGACAGTGCAGTTTGTCACAACTGACAGCTCAGACACATGGGACAAGAGATATATGTTAACATGCTAGCATTCACTAATGAGCACACCAAATATGAGGCTGAAGAGACTAACATTAGTTTTGCAAGTATTTGCTAATAAGCCAAACTATTGTGCCGCGTTCACAACCGCCTTGTTTTGTCTGGTTGGATCGAACCCTGAAGCATTTACTCCCCTGGTGCGGTTCGTTTGGGTTGGTGCGAATACAGGACCGGACCCTGATCCCTGGACCAAAGCATCGCACCCTGTTGCACCTCAAAGGGGTGGTCTCGGTCCGCTGTCAAGTGAACTGAGGAGCGGTTCGTTTCTGGTGTGAACACCATTCGAACCACAGGAAGCACACTGTTTAATCCATAATTTTAGAGACATTCGTATCCTCTAAAGTCTGCTGATGTAAATCATAACCAGGTGCTCCGTGATGTACAGTAGTCCAGGTAGAAATTGTGAAGGGTTTGTTGTCTTGTTTTACCTGCCAACTGACCAATAATCTTATCACATTTCCAACCACATGGCAACCACATGTTTACAGTCATCTCCTTCTTCTTCTTCTTTTGGATTAATTGGTGGTTGGCAAACAGCTTTTGAGTGCATTACTGCCACCCCTGATCGGGAGTGTCTTGTTAACTGTTCGACCGTTTGAGTTTGGCCTTTGTAAACAGAAACCAGAACAACTGGAAAACAGAAACAATGCATCATCCTCACACTGGTTTGATTGAAGAAACAGACCTTTAGGTGTGAACAGATGAGTTGAAATTTTGACCTGACGGCGCTCCTAAATGAAAAGGAAGGGCGTCACCAAAGTATTACAGCTCATCCTTTGGGGACCATGAACATGTGTATCAAATTTCACAGTAATCCATCCAACAGATGTCAAGATTTTTCAGTAGAAAACAAAAATGCTAAGCATGGGATGGCAAAGTTGTAAGAGTCAGGGGATCACCCAAGTCATTAAGAGACATCATCTGGGACCATGTACTGTATGTCTGGACAAGATCTAGTGCCAATCCATCCAATAGCTGTCAGGATATTCAAGTCTGGACCAAGTCGTGGACTGTCCAACAGTGGATCATAGGACGGCAGCCTCAACCAAAAGTGTGAGAACTTCAGCAGAGACAATGAAAAGAAAGGAGTGCACAGGCAGAGGAGTGAGAGACAGAAGCATATGAGCGATACAGATGGGGAGGTGGGGTCACATGGTCTGAGCGAAGGCCTTCACGGTAGATTTCACGCTTGTCTCTGCTCAGGTTAACGCCATGTTCTGCCTGTTGGTTCTCCCAAGATGGCCTATCCATTCCCACACAATCACTGTGTGTGTGTGTGTGTGTCTGTGTGTATGTGTGTGTGTGTATGTGTGTTTTTTTCACCAACCTATGACTCATTGACAAAACCATCTGACCACACTCACATTTGAGTTACAGGAACTGGCTCCCGTGTCGAGTCCCATCACAGACCTTTCATCTCTGACTCCTCACAGGACACTTTCATTTCCCCCCTGATGTGTGCAGATGCTGCACATGACGACAGGAAGTGAGTCAAACGTTGAGAGAATAGCCAGAGACCACTTTCACTCCACGACCACCCCCAACACTGAGCACAGCTAAAGAAATCCTGAGGTGCTGTAAACTGTCCTCAGCCAGATGCTTGTTTGTTGTCTTTCTGAGGCCTGGAGAGCAACAAGATAATGTCTCCTCTGAGAGTCTGAACAGCAACTGTCAATGAATGTTTTACAGCTTCTCTGCGAGACAATGTCAGTGATGTCTTTATTGCTGTCGCATGTTGAAGAGCCTCGTTCCTGAATGAGAAAGAACGTCTGCCACTCTGACAATGCAACAGCTGCCACGCTGCCGTTTTGGGAACGCAATGATGTGATTAGCTATTTGAGGAGAGCATGCCTCCCAAATGCCAGCTTTTATCGTCTGTTGAGTTCAGCAGTTAATGGTATTTAAGGCGCAGCATGTATTTTCAAATATCACCGCTGTCAAACTGATGGACACAATTATAATGACTATATAACTAATGCAATGACTGTAAACAAATAAGACCACACTACAATAATAATGCCATAATTAGTTCAAGTGGTTTTTCAAAACTAGGACCAGCCTTTTTCTTTCTGTCACAAACAGGATGTGGCTAATTGTTTTGTTTGTGTTGGAACAATAGCATGTCTCTCCTACTCTCGCGTTCTTCATCCTCACGCTGCACGGAGCCTCCGTTTTATTTTGAGCGTCGCCTGTTCGTGTCCACTAGCCCGTTGCTTGTTGACTATAACTTGTCTGGACGCGTGAAACTTCTAGGTTCTTCTAGATTTAGAAATCAATGAACATCAACACACAAAAAAAAATCTGGTAGATGCTGCTGATAAGCTTTTTGTGCGAGTGATTGTACAGTTTGCAGTCTGGTAGCTTCACAGTGCACAAAACATGGCGATCAAACATGCTGGAATGATAACAAACACAGCGCAGCAGCGTTTCTATTGGCTGGCTGAGCACATCTGGCCAGTCCCGATTGGAGATCACACTTTCCCTGACTGCCACCTGCCTGCACAGCTGCTCCCTGTCGGCTCATAGCACTCCAGCGTGCACAGGGCCGTTTTATTGTCACTGTCCATTCAGCAACCGACTCATTGCCTGTTGACTGTCAGGTTGCGTGAACAAAAAAGTAGCCCCCTCGCTCATTTATATGGGGCCAGTCCGGCAGTGCAGAGGGGGCACCAACACCAGGGGCGAAAAAGTTGAATTGGCTCAACTTTTGCAGGACCGCAGCATGACGTCACCTGACAAGAAGCCGCACTGGCCAATCGAAAACATGCGTCAGATTTGAACTTGAACACAGCGCTCTACTGTTTACCTTGTGGTTGCCTGAGTGATGGTATTTTAAATCAAGGTGCAGCATTTTGGCATTTGATAAGCATTTAAACTTCCTGGATTATGTTTAATGTCTCACCTGTACCTGAAACAAACACGGCCAATGATGCAGCTTGAGCCTTGATGTCTACATTTCAGTCGGATCATCAAGAGGCCTTGATTTATGCCATAAAACAGATCAGATTGTCCACATGATGCACATGCAGAGGTATGAAGTAAATGTGGTTTGGAGAGGTTGATGATCAGTCATCCCGGCAGTTATCAGCTGTCTCATCTGCCTTTTTCACAACAGACACAGGTGGAAAAACACAGGTGTTACTGATAACATTAACAATGGTTCTGACCCAGAGGGCCAAGTCAGTGAGCCAGCAGGTACAACGCCAGGACCCTGACACTGGAGCAGCTAAATGGAAATCAGCCACAATCAGTTTCATGATTTATACATGTGCTGTTTCTGCCGTGACGTGCCGACATGTGTTCAGTGAAAAAGTCCCAAATGTTTTCCAGTAATTGTACAAATGCACAAAAAAGTCAGAATTAATGCGGCAATAATTTCTTGACGCCAACATACTGCACCTACCAAATAAATCCCAGCATGTGCGCACTCTGGACTGTAATACAACCCCTCACATTTTTATTAATCCGATCTTTCATCACCAAACAGACACGTCTCTCCCGACTGAACATCTATTTTCTATCCATTGAGAAAGTGTTGAAACGTGTGTGTTAGAGCGTGCTTTAATTTGTGCGAGGCAGACAGACAGGATTGACCTTTTTCCTGTGTTCTTATTTGGGAGGTTTTCATATTTATGCAGACATGAGATCAAGTTTAGGGAGTCAGATGATGTTTTAAGCCTTTTGGCCAAACAGTCTATCCTCCAGACAGCCTCTTTTACTGGAACACCAACATATTTCCTTTAAACTTGTACTAATATCCCTCAGTGCTATTTTATTGTTTTGTTATCATGCATCACCAAACTATTCCGCATTATATCCTCGCTGGAAGACTTAGTCATCGATTGTTTGGTTAGATGGAAAACCAAGTCAGCAGGCCACTGGACTGGCCACTACATCTGCAGAATCTGTTCTATCAGACTGAGCTGTCCTCTGCAGAGGGAGGTGTGCAGGACTCAGAAGGAGAGGAAGGTAAACAGGAAAGGAAGACATGGAAGGAAGAAAAGAACAAGTAAAGGAGGAAAAGAAGAGGGAAACTTGGGAGGCGTGACACCACCTCTTCAAAGAATCATGAGTTTCATGTTGTGGAACTTCAATGTTATTAAGGCAGAAGAATGTGCAGATTTACGAGGTGTGGCATGACATCTCTCCCTGAGCCTCCCTCTCTCCCTTCAGGAAAGGATGTGGATAGCAAGACTTACAGCAGGGCACTCAGGGGTTACACATTGTTATTTCCTCCCCTTCATCTACCTTCTCCTCTTCCTCCTGCCTCCCGCTTCTCGTCATCCCGACATCTGGTTTCAATCTCAGACGAGATTACAGACGTAAGCGCGGCATCAACAACAATCCCCTTTCTCAACCCGCTGTATTCTTGTTATGCTGCGTTGCTCATTTCCAGGCAATCCTGAATGACTGATCTGATTTAACAAGAAGCTGGGGATTAGGGTTTTTTTTACTATTTATTAGATTAACTCACGCTCATGTAGCTATCCCATCAAAGCATGAAGGAAAGTTAGTAAAACAGAGCAAAGATACTGGGTGATAAACAACAGGACGCTGACCATGACCTCCGGAGGTGAAAGGTCAGAGGTCAGGATGCTGGAGGTCATGTGGTAGAGGTCAGGGGTTAACAGGTAGCACAGAGCGCTTGGGGATGAAAGGTAAAAGGCTGTTTATGGCTGCAGGGGAGGACACAGAAAGGGCAGTTCTTCTATCTGGCAGGCTTGATCTGTCTGTCTCGGCTTCCTGCTGTGACCCTGCACCTCCTCTCTGGGCTCTGTCTATTATCTGCTGTCCTGACAGGTTGTCTGTCCGTATATCTCTTTGTGTTTGTGTCCTCGATGTCTGCAAATGAAAAGATATTGTTTATGTTTGGTATTTGAACGTGGGGTAACAATTGCAGGACTGGGACCAGCCTTCTGAGCAGGGATTATAGTGTAGATTGTGTTTGATTCACTGTGAAAATTTTGTGAGGCGCTCCAGAAAAATTGCACTTCCGCAAGGTGACAAGAGAGAGCGGCAGCAGAGGCCGAGATATATTGACTTTTAGTCCCTGGTATGAGCCAGACTCCAAAAACACTGGATCCTCCATTTCCCATAATGAAGCTCAACAACGTCTTTCATTGGACGACTGCCTCCTAAATGCCCATTTCTTTCAAAAACCCACACTTAAGTTTGTAATGCAGGCTTTCTGTTAATAGGTAAGTCTCAAGCCCAAAATGAGATACCACAGATGACATCACAATGACATCATCAGGGTTATTTTTGCAATTTCGCAGTTGGAGTTGCTCCTCAGGTGAACTGGACCTATTGGACATACAGATTGAATGTGAGGAAAAGTCACCTTGCTTCATTTGTGCAAATTTGACTGCATTTGCCACAAACGGCTCATTATGGCCACTGTGTATACTTGAGCTGTGGCTAGGTAGGGACAAATCCACTGAATATGTGTCTGTGGAGTGTGCATGTGCATCCGTTTGTGCAACCTCATCACCTGAAAACAACATGTTTTTTCTTTTCAGATTCTCCCTTTTTGCAGTATCTGCTCATGCATGAAGGTCAGACATGCTACACACCCATTCACCACCCCCAGTGTTGCCAGATCGGATTGATGCAAATTGACAATACAAATGAAGGAATAAAATAAATACATATTTATGAATATATTTTTAATATAACACCCACCCAAGCTCATTTAACCCTGCACAATGCAACCCAAAACTGCCCAGTTGAGCAGATGTGAACACTGATCACCTGTCTCCTCACGCTTGGTACATAAAGGGACCACCACCTCCTGCACCAGCACTGAACACTGGCACTGGACTTAAAGCCTGAGGTGCAGGCCTGACGATCGACGATGAGTGGAACTCCTAGGCACACTGGGACGCTTTGTCTGACAGCTCAGCTGCTGAATGATGGTTTCAGTTCATGTTAATTATTTTCAATGAGTTTATATGCAATAAGGCCACGTTAACATTTTTCTTCTTTTCATCCAGTGTAAACATTAGTTTAGACTTACAGGACCGCTGCTGTGGAGGCTCCTCTCTCTCTCTCAAAAAAAAACTTTGAATAAATTAAAATGTGGTTGTGGATAAATGGGTCACAAACTGATGTGGACCATGAAGACACAGAGGCAGGGTCTGCATTTGGGGGAGGACAGAAACAGGGGGGCATGTATCCAGTGGTCCCCTGGTTTATGCTGACGCTGACAGGGGAAAGGTTCAGAGTGTGAGTCCAGGATAGGGCTCAGGTCCAGCTGGGTAACGTCCTGTTTCTCTCCCAGCTGGCAGCAGCTGCGGTCACAAACCCACAATCCTTCATTCACACACAAAAATGTAGTTTCTATAAGCAGACCCCAACCAGAGCTCCCATCTCTTACCTGAAGGTAGAGAAGCAGAGACAGAGAGACAGATGGAGAGACATAGAGAGGGGCCCCGGAGCTGGAAATGTACCACTGACTCCGAGAGGCCCAAAACTCAAGCCGAACGTCGGCCAAGTTCCCAGGAGAGTGTGTGTGTTTGAATTTCTTTATACTTAACATTCACAGAAGCACCATTTATACAGCATGACCGGGGATGTGAAATACGAATGTGATCTGCAGCAAGCCTGTTGAGTCTCATGGCTCGGAGTGATTTACACACATCTCAGTGTCACTGCCTTTTTGTTACAGCTGCCATAAAACAAGATAGCAACAGACTGTCTGAGTGAAATGCCTCTCCAGACAGTTGCACTGAGCTCGTGTAAATACTTAAATTGTAGAATAAATCTGTCTTGTGTGTGCATGTTTGCGTGTGTGCATGTTTGTGTGTGTGTGTGTGTGCAAAATGAACTGTATGAAAGGCCATGTAAGACATGTAAGTGCTTAGTAAATATTTCAATACCTCATTTAAAGGGCTTGAAAACTTATTATCTTCAGTAGCGTCATAAGTACATGAACACACAAGTTAAAACAATTTTGATTATTTCACATAAGAGATTTCTATAATTGTGTTTTCACCTGGGCTTTTCTCACTGGAAAACGGTGATGTCACCTACTGGCATGCACCAATTAAATATGATGACACTCGTGGGGTTGAAAGCCCATATTGGCAGGCCGCTGTCAATCAAATCTGATCAAACGACACCCACAGCTGACTACCAGGAACTTTAACTTTGATTGACGGTTATTTAGTCATGAATATGTAATGTTATTGAGAAATATCGTACATTTAAATCATTTTTAGAGGCTTTAAAGCTCCTTCTGAGCAGGTGGAGAACACAGAATGATTCGGCACACATTTGTACATGATAAACAGTTTGCACTCGAGGTTAGAGGCTGAAAAAATATTTGTAATTAACTACTAATGATAGCATACTAATGATTTGCAAATTTCTTTCTACAGAAATGTTCATTTATCGCTAAAAAATATATGCTGTTTTATTTACATTCAGTTTTTGTTAATCAACTGTCACATTTTACACATCTAAATATTGGCATGTTGTGCTCCACGGTGGCATCATCAGGCCAGATGTACAATAATTTATATTGCTTTCTCCTTAAAACAGGAAAAGACAAGTTAACAGCAATGCAGAAGCTTTTTTTCATTGCTAAAAGTTTTGCTGTTAACCCTGTTGAGACAAAACAGGTGAGGTGGCTTAAATATTCTTCAGCTAAAATGATCAGTGGATGGTGGGAAAGCCCATAAAAAAAATCATTGCATAATAGCTGAGAGGCGATGATGATAATTGTCTCCTTGCTCAAACTTGTTCTTATGGCCTAACTTGATTTCTTCTTTCTTTTTTTCTTTAGTCATATTCTCTGTAAGCGACCAGATTCATCAGCCCACGTCTGGCTGCTCACCTGGAAAATACAACAGCATGATGAGAAGTGGACTGAGCTCATTAGTCCCTTTCCTCTTTAAATCATGTGCAGACATTAGTCCATGCACACAGGGTGAGTGATAACTGTGCCTGCAGCCCAAAGGCACCCACACTGTACTGATCTGCAGGTAAAACCCACCTATAAATGACTGATGATTGATCCTGGCAGAATAGCTCGATCCCGTGCGTGTCCATGGTGTGACAAACATGTTTTTCACGCAGCAGATAGTGAAAATTAACTCCTCACTTGTGTGCCCATCGATGGCTGGCACATGAAACCACTCATCTGTAAGTATTCGTACACTAAGTGTTTCCTGTCTGAATCGCGGGTTGCCGCAGAGCAGCTGGAGAATGTGCGGACAGAGACTGAGGTTTGCTCTTAATTGGGTCTGGTAATCCTTCTGTTTATTGCCTTATTATAGTAGGAGGGGCTGTCAGCGCACATTCCTCCAAACTGTGTGAGTCTGTTGTGTAAGTCTGCTTAAAGTTTCCAAACGCAGCATCAGTGCATTCGTGTAATTAGTCCATTAAGAGGTTATTTGATGGTTCCTGTTGATAAGTACACTCATTCAGGCCAGTCCTAAAACTAGTCCCTGCATGCAGACCCCATGAGTCCAAAATTGCGTCATATAAGCAGGCATTTGCACTCCAATCCCCTGCAGAACATAATGCAAATGAATTGCTATTTCAGTGTTTCTGGGCATGCAGAGTACTGTGTTTGCATGCCTGTGTGCATGATAGAGACCAGAAGGTTGATTCGTCTGGGACTCAAGAGCTTGGGAAAACCATGTTCACCCCTCCGTGTTTCTCTGGCTTCCTTTGCTGTACGTCCTTTTGCATTATGCGAAGTTTTCACTGTAATTTTCACACACTTCACTCTTCACTGCTCCCGCTCTGAGCATGCTACGCTCGCTCAGCGCTAAATTAGAGCTGGCACAAACATGCTTTCTCAACACCAAAGCTTAAATCAGGCCCATCTCACACAGTTAAAGGGAGGGAGAGAAAGAATCCATAAGATGAGACAGGGAGCGGGAAGGAGGGAAATATGGTTCTCCAGTTTCTGGAGAAGTGTCTGTTGTTATTAATGATGAAGAGAAGATGGGTTCCTCGGAGAGCTGACGGGGGTCGGGGGGCAGCGAGGGGTTTCTGGTCGCTGTCCAACATACACACAGTCGCACAGATGTCAGCTATTCCCAGTTTACTTAAAGCCACTCCAGATTTGCGCAGCACAACAATGTAATGAAAAGTTCAGGCCACAGCGAGTGCATCCTAATGAAGACCAGACAGGCCAATGAATACCCTCAGATGAACCTGGAGCTGCAACAACAGCAGCACTGTCCCGGTCATCCTGTGAGCACGAGGCTCACATTTGGAGCTGAAGAAAGTCAGGAGAGCTGCCATGTTTTGCGCAGGTTCCTGGACGAGCCTCAGCCAGGGTCGTAAGTATCTGAGCACACGCAGACATGAATCCAGTTTCAGTTTTAGTTACTGTCTGGCTGGAGAATTTTCCAGTCTGATGAAGGCCATTCAAAACAACATGACCGCTGTAATTCTCAAGCATGTTTTCATCACAACACATTCAACCCAACAGTTGTACTCATAGTGTTTTGCTTCCAGCAAACGTCACCGAGCTGACATATCCGGCCCTTCAGTGTGTAAGAGAAGTTCATCATGACTCTGAGAAATTAAGCAGATACCAAGAAGAGTGCAGCAGACGAGGGAGGGGGGGGTCTTTTTGCAAGAGCAGAATTCCAGTTGCATGATGTTTTATTTCTCAGTCTGAACCTAAGAGGAAACTACACTGTATCAACACACTCAGCAAACCACTGTCTCTCTCTCCCTGTCTCCCACAAACACACACACACACACACACACACACACACACACACACACACACACTCACCCCATAATGTCATTGACACTGTGTATTTGTTCACACAACAGAAACCTATAATTTAAACGAAAGCAAACCTCGGCGGGTTGAAAATTCACACATCGCCATCCTGCGGTCTTCATCCAGGAGAAGACACAGCAGCAGTTGCACTTCACTGAAGTATTTCCATTTTATGCTGCTTTATACTCTCACTACGCTTTATCTGACAACGCTTTGAAGGTATTTTTCAAAAAATTTGTCATAGAAATGCAAGTCATTTTCAAGTGGAACTGTGTTTGAGTTTAATTATGTTATAAAGAGTAAAATAATCACGGTACTCCGGTTAAGGTTTTGGCTCACTGTTGCATGTCCTCTCTCTCCACCTTTACCTTCATTGGGTGTGAAATAAATGCAAAAATGTCAAAAGTGAAAAATGCCTGCTAGTGCTGTTGATATATTTCAACCTTTTTTTCCAGTGTAAATAAGTTTGTTTCCATAATTTTGTAAAAATCCACTTTTGCTAAATTCTTGTGCTGCCATCTTGTCCATCTTATTCTCTCTTCTTTCAAGATGCTTGCCATTCATACAATGCCAAACATAAAATAAAATCAATCTTATTTAAAAAAAAAACGAATTTATTGACAGAAAAGTCGAGCTCAACCGAAAAGCAGCTCAAACTTCAGTGCACTGGTGATAATAGTACTGTAATATTCATTGTATAACACTATGAAACCTCTTTCATAATGTTATACAGTGAATATTGTAAGTATAAGGCGTTCTGCATGAGTGTTTTTACTTGCATTGCTTCAGTTACGTTCTGCAGGAAGAAGAATGTGAGTACTTCTTCCAGTACTGCGCAATAGCACGCATACAACTCCTCATATGATCATCCCCTCAACCCCGACTCCGAGGCCTGACTTACCCCACAGCTACTGTAACACTACATCCAATAAACCTCCTGTGTATTTCATGTCGAAAGCATTGTGGTGAAAGAGCTCTGCCACTTTCCTGACCTCGTTGAGCAGTCTCGCAGTGCCAGGAAAGCTCTGTGGAATCACTCAGAGCCCAGTTTTGCTAAAAACTGCTATACCAGGGTATGCTACAGTCATCTGAGATGTCTAGCACACGGCTATCATTTTATGACTACATTTCTTAAAAAGCAGACTGTTAGCGCCATCTGCTAAGTCAGTTTGAGCTCCCTCCATCTTCCACCTGCATGTTTCCTGCCTCGACTGAGTCGGGAGAGTCTAGATGACGGCTGAGGTTTTGGACGAGCCTGTCTTGCGCAGGGCTTCGGTGTTGCGGTTTTTCCGTTTTCTGGATCGGTGCAGATGGTAACATCTGCGCCCTCTCAGTTTATCTGATTCGGTTCGGGAGTAAACCTCAGGAACATGATTCATGTGCATTTGTTACCATGTTTAAATCATTTCTTATGGTAAGAGATAAGAGGGAGGAGGGCTGTCTTGGAGATAAGATAACTGCGTGGGATGAGTTGTGGTCAGCTCACTGCCAAGGCTTGTTTGGTTTGTTCGGCCATCCGTTACACAAAGTTACCCTGCTGTCCGGTTGCCCCTTTATCTGCGTGACCTTTCACCTCATTTGTGTCACAGGTCACAGTTAAAGGGCTACATAGGCATCTTCTGCCCGCTTTTATCTAGTGTATGTTTAGAGGAGTCTCTCTAGATATGGTTTTGGGCGTAAATATGCATGCGAGTGCCGCATTCGAGTCACTTTGCGTGTTTTTAGCAGAGGACCTGAAGTGAAAAAGGGAAGTGGAGAGACTGTGCCTCTAAAAACAAACTTCTAAGTAAATCTAAAACAGTCTGCTGGGACGTCATGTGCAGAAACACACATATCAGACAGCAGCACACACCATCTCACTCTGTCCGTGTAGGGGTAAAATATGCGAGGTGTGTTTTGGAGGTGAGTGATAATTCATCAAAAACACATGCTGTGCTACTCGGCTGGACACTCTGCTCTGCAGCGTCTCATTTGTTCCCTTGCACCTCGTTGCCCTCTCACTTCTTCATGCGCGCTGCTGCCAAACTCTACAGTTATTTCTCATTCTTCTTTTACTTTTTCTCTCACTCGGGGTGGGACTGCAGGGCCAGCACGGTAAGTGGACTTCCACTTGCTGCACAGTCCCGCTCTCCTCCTGCCTTCAGTCCATGAGGTCGGATCCTAAAAGGCTCGGCAGTCCGGTCTCTGTTGTGTTCTTGCCATCAGGAAACCAAACAGAGAGCATTACGCAATACTCACATGCTCCTCCTTGGCATTCTCCTCCTCCTTATCTCACTCTAAATCCCTCTTTTCCTCAATCCCTGTCTCTAGTTATCTTCCTATAAATAAACAAAACACATCATTTCTCAATTTTAAATTGATCTCGGTGATGAATACATGCAGTAGATCAACATTCCCTGTGGTTAACATGGCCTCTGGAGGGGTTATTAAAAAAAAGAAATCAAGCACCGATGTGATCAGTGATCCTGTTTCACATTCCTTGCCAGATACACTGAATACGTGCATGTGAATTTGATGGCATGGAGGTGAAAGGCCATAAAAGTAGGTTAGCTGGGTGGTTGGGTCAGGGAGAGAGAGGTGATGAAGGATGCGTGAGTGGAGGTGGCAGCGGGGTTGTTTTTCACCACCTCTTCCTCGTCCGGCCGTCTCTCCAGAGCTCAGCAGGAATATCACACACCCTGTCTGCTGATCCACATATCACACATTCCTGTGTGAATAAAGAGAGGGGGGAGATGGAAAAGGGGAAGCAAAGACAAGGAGAAGGAGAGGGAGATTTGATACAGACGGGCGGGCATCAGCGGTGGAGAAAGAATGAGGCTGGCATGCCGTGCATGGGAACGCATTATTCAACCAAAAGAACTACAAATCAAGCTCAAAACTGTCACACACTCACTGATAAACAGGTGAAATGATCAATCAGTCCAAGTCACTGTATGTGCTTGTGTGTACCCATTCAGAGGTTGTATTTAGAGCTGTGTGTGTAATAGAACAGGGTGTACGGTGCTTGCATTGTTGTGAGCTCTGTGTGCGTATATTTGAGTTGGCAGAGTTCCCCATAGACCCACCACTTTGGGGAAATGAGGCCTGATAACTGGACATGTCCCCTTGTGAATGAGGTCACTGATACATAAACAAGCTAAAACGTCACACACGTAAGCAAGCATGGACATACTCACAACACACACCGCGCAGGCCAGCTGATCGAAGTGTGTGGTGGGGTTTCATCATACTCTTCCTCGTCAGAGTCTTCCATAACTCTCTCCTAATTAAATGCAAAGTTGGACATTTTGGGAAATACGCTTGTTTGCTCTCCTGCCAAGAAATACATGAGAAGATTGATAAAACTCTCACACCTGTACTGAAAATATGAAGGTACTGCCAGCAGCTGGTTAACTAGGCTTGACCTGAAGACTCAAAGCAAGGGGAAAACCCTACACCAGCTCTGTCCAGAGGTTTTTTCATTGCGCTAAGCTAACTGGCTGCATATTTGGCTAATAACAGAAATAACACACAATGTCCTCTCTACAGCTCTTTATTAACAAGTATGTTTGATTATGAGTAAACAGAAACTCAAGAGCGTACCAGGGCTCAATAAATATAGCCATACAGGTTCATACAACACGTAAGTTTTTTTTTTTTGTTGTTGTTTTTAAAGGCAGATATTGCCACGATAGGTGTTCAGCTCCAGTCATTGCACTAAGATAAGCTAACATAAGCTAAGATAAGCTAGCCAAATGCTGGTGGTAGTTTATGTTTACATCATAGACATGAGACTGGTATCAATCTTCTTATCTAACCCTAAGAATAATCATCAAATGAGCACATTTCCCATGCCTGTTAGCCTAGCTAAGCACAAAGATTGGGACCAGGATGAAACAGGTAGCCTAGCTGCGTCTAAAAGGAAAATGTGTTATACCATTTTTTGAACAGAGTAAACAAACAAGATTTAATGTATACTCGAACGCTTTAAGAGGTGTCAGTAGGCAGATTTCGTCACATTTACATCGAGCCAGGCTAGCTGTTTCTCCCTATTTCCACTTTATGTGCTAAGATAGGCTAACCAGGTGCTAGCTTTACATGTATTGTAAAGACATGAGAGTGGTATCAGTCTTCTCATCTAACTCTTGGAATAATTAGCGAATAAGCGCATTTCCCATGCCTGTTAGCCTAGCTGAGCACAAAGATTGGAATCAGGTTAAAACTGCTAGCCTAGCTGTGTGTGTATGTCATTTTTATACCATTTTTTGTAAGAAGTAAACAAATAAGATAATGTAAATTCAAAAGCTTTGGACATGGCCAATTCCAGTATAACCAGCTGCTGACAGTAGCTTCACTGCTGGTGTCGTCTCATCTGACTGTTGGCAGGAAAGCGAATGAGCATATTTCCCAAAATTACATCCAATGTATGAACTGTGGTTTTTGCAGCACAAAGCGTGAAACATTGGTGAAAATAGATGTCTGTCAGCTAACAATAAAGGGCGGGAATAACTGGTGTGAGGCCATCAACCTCTCAAAATCTCATGAATTTATGAAATCCCATTATATTGTCAGCACTCCTCCTTGTTATCTCTTTTAATTAGCTGGAAAAGATTCAGTGCTCAGCATGTTAGAGTCCACCCTCCTCCTCCTGTTTCACACCCATGACCACTGGGCGAGATTGAAAATTCCACTCCACTTATTATTATGTATGAAGAAATTACTCTTCGGCCTGAGAGGAAAATTGCCTCTGGCAGTTCATACGCACTTTGTGGAAATTATAAAGATGATGTAGAGAGGGGGAGGAAAGAGAGGCGAGGTGAGTGATGAAGAGAGGATATAAAGGAGGGGGAGATGAGTTCAGACAGCGAAGAGGGCAGACAAAGGCGCTGTGGTGCTATCATGACCAGGACGACCGTCAGAGATCAAAAGGTCTTCAGTGGGAGTGATAGCGAGAGCTCACGGTCATTAAGAAATTTCACTGTAGGTCGACGTTATCAGAGTCGGAGAGAAAGACAACACAGACGGATGGGAGGATAAATGAAAAGAATAGCTGAGTGCGACCCGTGCCCCCGCCTCGCACCGAGTGCAGGGGCGCCGTCAGGAAAGGAGCCCTCTGTGCGTCAGACCTTACACAAAAAGCCTTCGCTCACCCCGTCCACTCAGCTTATCTCCCCTCATACTAAATGATCCCATTTCCACAGGAAAAGAAGGAGACAGTGAGAGAGAGAGAGAGAGAGTAGTGGGGTGTGGTGACTACCCTGAACTAACAAAACTTCAACCTCGTTCAGTTTGGGAGTGTTCATTTCACACTGGGTGAACAATTACAGAAAAGCGGAAGGAGACGAGGAGGATTTTAATTTAGCTAAATGAGAAAATGAGTGGGATTTAAGCAGATTATGAGAGTTTCATTTACATGCAGACGTTTCTCCACATTCCAGGGGTGGGTAGATGGCATGGTTACGGTGTTATAGATCATGAGGGCGTGTGGGTGGAGGTGAAATAATGAATTGCGCAAAGCGGGTGATAATCGCCTCCTGAGGGGGTGGGAAGCGCATTTCCTGTTCACTTAGTAAATATGAAATCAAATCCTGGATAGTTGGGGAGCAACTGGATTAAACACGGGCCAGATTTCAGACCTAGATTTGATTTGGGGTTTTGGAATTTGGCTTTTAAATCAGAGCAATCCGTGAGATAGTTTTAAATACGGAACGGAAATGAGAAACATGATCTGCTGACAGCATCTAAACACTTTTAGCTTTTGGATCAGCGCTCAAAGTGGAATGAGGGCTGTTGCGCTCTCTTCCTGTCTCGAGCTTCCTGTTTCCTGTGTTCTAGGAAATGAAACGCACGTGTGCGTGTTTATCCATCGGGAGATGTTTGATACGGTTATGAATGAAATATGGTTTGAATGTAAAACGAGTAATCCTGATCATCCCTTCAGGCAAAAAGCTGGGTAAAGCTCGCCCGTTGGTTCGTGCGACACCATCAGACAGGATATGAATCCACTACTGACTCAGGAAAAGTCACTGTATGTTCGGAGTGACTGTTCCAGACTGGATGACTTCATGACTAAGGACAACACTTGTTTGATTTTGACCAGTGTTGGGTAATTTAAATTACAAATGTAACTTTTTAATGTGCGTTTGCGTTAACGAAAATGAAAACACCTTTGCCATTCCTTGTGTTATATGGGGGGCGTGCAGCCTTCTTCCCCACCATCCAAAGCAAAACTAATGCGCTGTGCTATTTGTTACAACAAATAAGTAATCTGAGTACTCTACCACACTGCTTTGTAGGGCACTACATTTTTCATTTTCACACCCACACCCATCTGACAGACGCCGCGCACCTTCATGTTTCGCCTTCACTCGACAGGCAGCAGGATTAATACTTGGCTGCTGGACCCTCACACATTTTCTCCATCTAGCCTCGACTTTGATCAGCTGATTTCACAAGCGCACATAAATAGACGTGGCCGGTATCACCCCTGGTTGCCAAACACAGATGAGATTTCCACTGGCAGGTGTGTTTTGACACTTCAGGGCGAATTACATTAACTCTCAAACACACATACAGTCTCAAAGAGGGTCCACAAAGCTCTCCTGCAGTTCGTGGTTTAAGTTAAAGCGGCTGCAATCCATATTTTTATATTAAGCATGGATCAACTGACTGCTTGTAAAGAATGTGAAGGCTATCACTCTTTGAGGCAAGCTCACAGAGATGATCCCCCAACTCGGCTTTTTCCCACAGCTCTGCAGGACATTTTAGCGTCGTTCGACTCAATGTTTTGCTTCTAAGGCTGCAACTTCAGTGTTTTGGTTCAGTCTCACTGCTCACATCAGCATTGTTTCCAGACACAGGAAGCTGTTCTCGAGGAAAGTGTTCTGAAAATCCTCTGTGCATGCCCTGCTAAAGAGCATTTAATCGGTAGAGACCAAAAACAGAGCTAAAAGAGAGGAAATATTGAACTTACACTCGTCAGGTCGTTGCACAACTCAAAACGAATGCTAATGTTGGAACATATCTGCAGGAATGAACTGTTGGCCAACATGTGTGTTCAGAGCTTGTTTATGTTTAAGCTTAAGCAGAGCTTTTGTTTAACATTTCACAGTGGTGAGAAGCACTTTCAACACTTGCCTCATAGGACTAATTTGATGTAAATCATGACATTATCATAGATTTTCGGGTACGCCATATTTTATGGTCCCTAATTGAGGCCCCAGCAGGGAGGGGAGCAGGGTTTTGAGGGATGGACCCAGATTAAAGTCATCACAGAGCACTGTGTTAGAGATGAGTTAGGATCCCAAGCTTGATTGCGGTGGCTAATAGGCTCATGACTCCAAGACTGTCAGAATAAAAGCCCTGATTGATAGAGACAGGGGAACCGCATGCTATAAGCACAATGAACCCAGAACCCTAAGCTCACTATCACACAAGAACACAGAAAGCACATGCAGGCCTGAAATCATACCCACGCCATGACTCACAAATACATGCACACACTTCAGACATGCTATTCGCACATACACACACATACATACGCTCAGACTGAATAAACACAAACATGCCTCTTTGACAGTGGAACGTCTCATAGTTGTTGGCAGGATTCTGGTTCCCACAAACACCGCAGCCCGAAGCCAACCTCATCCCGGCCTCCATCTGCATACCGTGAGGAGTCAAGAAGAGACAGGCTGGAACTCTTACGAGTGTTTAGGAACCTCTGAGAGCCACGGCTCTGGCTGGAAACGGGCTCCATCAACATACAAAACACAAGCAACAACAACAACAACACCAGCGGGTCTGAACAGACGAGAGCTGGCCTGTGATGCAGGGTTCAGTCACAGTTCTCTGAAATTCACACACAGACAGAGAGACACGGGGAGGAGTGGGTGGGTTAGAAAAATTATCACAAATGTGGCAGTAATTTAGATTCCTCATAATGTTGTCAGATCCACCACAAAACACTTCCAGCTTGGGAAAGAGGCTCTTTACAGCAGTCAAAGTGTCAATATGTGCTTTGTGAGAATTAGAATGAGAAGGTATCACATTCACTTGTTATCACCATTATTCATGAATATTCAATCACTGCTATTTAAGGTTAAGCTTGAATGATATGACAGCTCTATAATAAACCACTATAGCACTTTTTCATGCCATTTATTGAGCACTGGGCACCGTGCACCAAAGACCAAGGGGTCTCAACACTCCATCTAGTGGATGCCATTATAATTGCATGAAGGGCTGTTGAGGAACCACCGGCACTGTCGGGATAAAGGAAGCTAATTAGTTCAAGGGGAAAGTCAGTGTTCAACAAGCTCCAGCATAAAGCCATTACGATGTTCCGGTGTACTCATTCTGTAAGGAACCCTCAACAAAACTTAATGGAAGGTCATTTCTTCCAGACGTGCCATTAAGACTAATGGGAAAACAAAGTCTGCAAGCTCAGCACTCTCCATCGAAGGACGGCAGGCAGCTGGCTGTGTACATGCAGCGATCGCACAGAGAGAGACAGATGGAGCTGGAAGGAGATGTGTGTGTTGCAAAAGACTGGAGAGGTTCCGGTAACAGTGCTATGTTATGACAAGTATCAACTGCGCTGTAAACTGGACGCTGTAACATCATCCACCTGACCTCCGCTGGAAGCATCCTGTCAGGCAGACTGCGTCCCCTGTCCTGTCTCACACTCCCTCCTAAATCCTCCACACTGTGAACTCCACTTCCAGGCTCCCACCTGCGGTGCAGACGTGCTGCTGCTCCTGATGCACAAACACACAACCAGTCAATGAGGTGAAAGTGTGGTCCTCCCTTCATGTCGGCTGAGGAGGGGGAGGCATGGGAAGGTCCTTCCAGGAACAATGGACTCATAGAGAGGGTTATTTATAGTGAAGAGGGACATGGCAATGAGATGGCCAATAAAGGGGTTCACAGGGTTCCTGTCGAGAGGGTTTGATGGTGGTGCCAGTGACGGCGGAGGTCACTGCCAACATCCCCTTCCTCCTCTCTCTTCCTTGACGGCCGACAGCTTCCTTCTCACGTCTCCTCCGGTTTTTCCTGTCAAACTGTTTTGTGAGTCATGCTCGATGTGAGGTTTGGGTACATCTGTAGCTGCCACATAAATCGCTTTGTTGTCTCTTTCCCTTCACGGGTGTGTGCGCGCGAGTGTGTGTGAATTTACCATCGTTCGTCACAGTTTGCGTCCTGTCTGCAGGCCTGGAATATCTGCCACGGCCCGTATTCATCAAACTGCTGAAACCGTAGGGATGAAGGGAAAATATTTCATTTTTACTCCCATTCGCAAACTTGAAAATTAAAGCTATTCATCTTTGTCTTTGGACTTAAAACACTTCAGAGGAGCCTGTTGGGGTCTCAGATGGCTGCAGTACAGACAGGAGTACACATTTCTGAGATCTGTTTTGGAATGACTACAACTGGACATCATGAAAAATACCCAACTTATCAAGCGCAGCTGCGGCTTTGTGAGCTGTTATCTAAAGAAAACACTTCTTGTAAGACATTGCACCATTCTCAAGCATGCAAAAAACAAGGCTGACTCTGGATTTTGTCTACTTACGAGGATCTTTTTTGTCTGTAGTTGTAAATGTGATGCAGAGTCCACCATGCTCCATGCTTAGTTTTCTTTTGGTCTTTTCTCGGCTGTACTTTTTTTATAGACTATATAGATATTCAGGACCATCCACCACCACCTCCTTTGCTGAATAACACATAATTGACAAAAAGTAAGGATTTTGTCCTTAAATGCTTGTGTCTGATTGGCTATTCATGTCCAGAAAATAGATGCGATCACTTTCGAGCTGGCCGGGTGAGGCTAGGAACAATCAAGTTTTTTATGACATGTTGCCCGACCACGCCAAGCATCAAAAGCATTGATTCAAACGAGGAGTGAAAAACCAGCTGTCAAAGGAAGGGAGGAGTGACAGTTTCATGTTGATATGGCGATAACAGCGCTCACTTTCAGACAGTCACTCCTGGAAAGCACTCACGGCGTTGCACTTGGTTGATTACATGTAAAGTGGCGGCAATAGGTTGTGACAAGAACGGAAAGAGAAGAGAGAAATTCAAACCCTGCAAACTTTGCACAGCTGGCCACTTACAGCATGAAGTGGGTGTGAATGTGGGATCATTTTCGATCGTTTTGGATAGCTACAGAAATAGCTGGACGCAGCTCGCCCAATTCTGACATTGGAAAGGTGGAGGGAGGAGAGGCTTTTCCAAAGCTGCTCAACCATCCGACAAGCACTTCTGATGAAGTACATTGGAGTCTTAAAGGGACAGTTGACCCCAAAATCCTGCCTGTAGTGTCATATTTCCATTTACACTGTTCTGATATGAGTTGCAGCGTTCTGGAGATACCAGATGTGGAGATGTCTGCCTTCTCTCTAATATAATGGAGCTAGATGGAACTCAGCTTGTGGGGCTCAAAGCTACACAATATATATTCAAAAAACTCAACAGCAAAGTCTCTTTCTAGAAATCACGAGCCAGCTACTCAAGATAATCCACACACCCTGCTGTGAGCAGTTTCATGTAGAAACTATTTTCTTTGCGCCAAACCGCACCCACCAACCGTATCACTCCACAGCAGGAAACGTGCATCTGCTCCGCTAACCCTATTCTTACATTGCCAGCTTAAAGATTAGTTTGAAGCTAATTTATAATGCTAGGGATGATTGATGCTTGATAAACATATTCTTAACTTTCAATGAGGAGCTCTTTAGATAATTCTTTGAAGTTTGACAAATCCAGAATTGTTTTTAAGGCTTTTGCAGCAAGTTAAAGTCACAACTCTTCATAACAAGGTGTTAAAGAGTCCAGATGTGTTGTACAAGTCTTTCATATCTTTAAAAGCTGACAATGCAACCAAGCACTACAGCTCAACTCAAGTCTCAAGTCTTCATTTTCTTTTCATTCCTTTCACATTGAGCCACACAGGCTGTTGGACCTGTATCAGAACTCATCTAATGACGCTAAAAGCAAAAGTGAAGGGAAATATTTTGCAGTTTTGTAACAATGAAGCTGGGAAAATGAAATTAATCACCACTGAGTCGAGTGTCTGCACGGCCTGCCAACACTGAGCCCAAACGGTTTCCATTTGTCTTGGAGAGACGGACGGACAGAGAGAGAGCGAGCTTTATGGCTTCTGTCTGAGGGCCTCCAGGAGAGGGTAAGCGCACTGGGTCACACCATGGTCACCTGTCGTATTTCACTCAGCACTTACCTTATGGCAGCCTGATATATACAGTCGTGGAACGTGTGCGTCCCAGAGACACGGAGGTCTAAGCAGCAACTGTGTGAGCTCCATCTAAAGTACGAAAATCAATCAGTGGGTCAAAGACATGCAGTTCACATGTGGAGTGTCCTGACGGAGGACACGGAGGTGGGTGGTCACTGTGTGGGCGTGTGGCTCGTCCCCATGTTTACTACCAGGAACATAACTCTACTTGGGATAAACCACAGTGTCTCTTTGGCTCCAACCACAGTGACTCAGACTATTCAAGCCACAATCCAGCCGATTTACTGCTGCCTGATATCAGCGTGTCAGTGTATGCATACCATATTCATGCAAATGTTTGCGAGTGGCGAGTGGGTGTGTGTGTATAGTACGGAAGTGCATTATGTACTTCTCCTAATGTTGTTGACTCTTCTATTGTTCTGCAGGATTCCTGCGCAGCCACAAATCGCTGGCATCACTCCCCACTCATTTGTTTGTTGAAATTTTCTGTGGAATGTCCTTTGCAGATGTCCCAGATCGTTCTCTCGCCGCTCTCTGCGCTGTGGATTGTTCCCAACGCAGATGCTGCTGCTTGTTTTCACTGCTTCTCTGGCCTCGCTAGGTCCTGGATCACACAGGCTCCTTGAGTTTTTGGGGTAATATTCTCGCAACCCAGAGCAGAGACCATTTGGAGAGCACCTGATGTGGCCATATCAGTCTCCATCTCATGGTCTCCATCCATGAGTTGCGCAAGTCTGCAAATGGCATAAGGTCATTTGAACAATGTTGACAAGGACACTTCAAGAAGAAGACGGAAAAATGATTCACCTCAGCGGGTGTCTGGAGCCTTCTGTGGTTTCACACTCATATTTGTCTTCCTGCAAAATCATTTTTACAGCAAAAAAAAAAAATTCTTTGAATCTCTCAGAGCTGCTGACCGCCGCCTCAGAGGATAAACAAGCTTGTGTTTGTTCAGCCAAAACATCCCGAATCCTCTGGGAGGACGGGCATGCTTCAACACATGTGTGGTGGTTATCTGTGTGTGTGTGTGTGTACATGTGCTGTCCTGCTTTCTGTTTTTGTGGTATCTTTTTGCTGGGTCCAGAGGGGCTTTCCTAGAAGTGCAGACCTCCCTAAAGGAGTCAAAGATCAAGTCCTGGGAGAGGAGAAGAGAGGTGAAAGGGGGACAGAGAGGGTCTCTGAGTGTAGGATGGAGACTAAGTAAACAGAGGTGATGACGGCCGCCCGTCATAACCACCCATCTAATCTCTCAGGTTTACGGAGGCCTCGTTGTGGTGAGCACCAAGACGTGCAGCTGATAGCGGAGGGTGCTAATGGACGGGTTTGAAGTGATGGTGTGCAAGTGACAGAGAAGGCAGCGAAGAGGCTCGTGCCTGAGCGGTTGATTAAGGTTAACGATGCAAAGCGTAGCTGCTAATGACGTGAAGTAGATACGACCGTCTCCTCGAGGGACCTCATCCCACCAACAGCTTGTAGAGATTATCCACACAGCGTCAGGCACGCACTACCTGGAGACCTTGTGATGAATGCATCGCAGACGTGAATGCTGCATACCTTTCCTCACAGCAGCATGCACTGTAAATCTGCAGGGTGAGTTTGATTAGCCAACCGGGACCTCCTGAAAGTGCGCTCCAGAGGGAGAGAGCACTTGTAATATTTCTCTTTTATAGCCGTAAAACCTTAACCAGGCTGTCACCACAGATAATACACAGCTCAAACACACACAACTAACTTCACCTCCTCCTCCAGCAGAGAGTTTCTGTATCTGTCTCTTTAATGTTTAGTGGCTCTGAGATATATATAGAACAACAACTTAGATTGCTCCACCCTCTGTCAGACGACTGAGCATTATGTGAAAATGTCTTTGCATCTGTTGATTAGAAAACTTGTGGCAGCAGATGGGAATGCTAACGCTACGTTACAGTCAGTCAACAGTACGAGGAAGCATTTTTCTGCATGACACCACCGTGAAAATATGCTAAAGCCTTTACAGATAATGCAGTGATGTACAGAGTGGTGTTTTTCTACTTTAAATTACAACCTTGTTTTTCCAAGTGTGCAAGCTGCTAAATATCTTTTGGCCATTTATTAATCAACAAGCTTTGGAGGTAATTCCATAACACTTTTGGTGAAATCTAACATGGGATATTAGACCGACATGACTCAGAGCAATAACCAGCACAAGAAGAACCCTGACACCTTAAAATTGGCTTTGTGGTATGACACAGTGACTGAGTTCTCACAACCATTTAATCTGGTGACTCTGTCAACAAGAGCAAATTAAATACTTGGAGCAAAAGGCCAGAATAATGACAGAACAATGCTTAAAAGGTAAGAATTTTTTTTTTATTGAACTCTGTCCAGCCAGTTTTTAAATCAGTATAAAAAAAACATTTAATGTGGTTAAAACAGGAACAGGTTGTCATTCTTTTGTGCCGCTCAGTGGCTGATTCATACTTAATCAGGACCGACTCATAATGAAAAAAGTCGCTACTCTAACTCACAGATACTTGTGGACTAACCATTAACTCATGGTTCTTTTCTGTAGTAGTAGTAACTCTACTACACAGTCCTTGAATCAGAGTCATTAATTATCAGGTCATTTCTCACTCGTTCTTTAGTATCTACTCACATTTTTTGTACCATATTGTAAAGTGTGTAAATTTGCCATGTAGCACTAAAGGCAAAGTACAGGTGAGGCTAATGAAAATGTCAACTGCAGGTCATCTTACATTTTTCTGACCTGATGGTGGCGCTACATCAAAAGACAGGGGATCACCAGCGTTATTACATTTCATCCATGAATGTCTGTATCAAATTTCATGGCAACATTTGTCGAAACATTTCACTGAAAACCACAAATGTCAACCTCATGGTGGCGCTAGATTAAAAGTACGGGGTTCACTAAAAATTATTAGGATTCATCATCTGTGCAACATGGATGTAAGTTACCATTTTTCATTGGAACTCATCCAAAAGTCGGTGGAGCGACCGACAGACAGGCCGGTGCTGCCCTCCATAGAGCCAAGCTGCTAACTCGGTTCAAAGCCATGATGTCCGTGATCTACAGCTCATTAGCCCTGTGGTGTCACAGCAGAGGCTGTCATCATAAAGACATGCAGCATTACATTTACAGTGTCCACACAGGAATCGTCAGTGATCATTCAGGCTACTTTCACATGCAGTGCAAAAGCCTAAAGCAGTTCCCTTTGGTTTGACGCATTTGCTCGTTTTCCTGTTTCTGCATCATTACTGTAAATTCTCCTTGATCTCATTGTCTTATTAGCTGTTAGCTTATCTTTCACTGTCCAGAATCCACTACCAGTTCACAGTCTCATGTGGAAAGAGCATTACCACTCTCTCCACTAACGTAATATGTGAATGATCTCGATGAAGGACATGAATGATTGGATTGGGAATGAACCACTTGGTGCAAATGACGCTCAATTTCACGACTTTATTTATTTGGCAGATCGTGTTTGGAGCAGGAAAATGGAAAAAGTCTGAGTCGACTCATTAGAAGTAACATGTGAGATTGAATGTGTTTTCGAACGAGGTGCTCTAGTTCAGTTTTCTGTCTTTGTTCTTTTTGGGCACACTAACAAGAGGTAACTACAATCAGCTGCAAAATGTAAAACCAATGTACCATGGCCGCATGCACATGTGTGTTGTTCAAGTCAAGAGCAGGGACGTGTTACACACTTTTGGCTGCGAGCTATGTGCTGTTTCAATTGTGTCGGGAAGTCTTTAATTCAAACCAGGAACTGACACAAAACATGCTCGCCGACACGCGCGCACACATTTGGAAGTGCAAAAAACTTTATAGCAACATTTTCTTGGCAAAAAGGACAAGATGCACGAAGTAGCGAAGCAGCGCAACACTCTCGCATTTATCACTGATTCATCCTGCGTGATTCACAGTTCACCATTCATCAATCGCATGAATCCGTCTGGTATCGCTTAATGGACGTGGAATCATTCACTTCAGGAGGAGCTGCTGAAACACAAAGAACAAATGATGCCTCTGCTCTGTGGTGTGGTCCTCTCTGCAGGGGCCGAGGAGGAAGGGGGGGCGGGTGAGACTGCAGGGGGTGCAAAGAGGCCTCATGGACGGCTGATAAATTATCTTTCCCATGAAATATACCCCCTCGTACGTCTGACGTTCATTTCTTATCTCTTTTGCAACGCTGCTCTCAATTCATTACTCGCCACTCCTCTGACGGATGAATGGCTGAATTTTGTCCCTCTGTGTCAGAGATGTTCCATCCCACTTGAGATTACATTACGCCATCCAGTACTTCCTGTAGCTGACGTTCATGTTGCAAAGAAAAACAAATCATGCTGCAAACCGCATACTGAACACTGTTCCTGAACCAAAAAATATGTTTTTCGCAGAAAGATGATTAAAAAAGCTACGCAAAACATTTTTTTAAAATGACCATGTGTTGTCTCGATGCTCTAATAATGCCAAAGTGTCAGTTTCAAGGAATGTTTTCATTATTTCAGCTTCAACAAAACCTTTTCCCACTTGGGTTTAATGAGTAGCCTCTTTTTTTCCCATCATGATAGAAAAAAACAGTACTTTAATTTCTATTTATCTATTTCTATTTCTTTTTGTCAAATGGTGCGAATGTCTCCTCGCTAGCTGCACTCTCACCATGTGACCCTTTCACTGTTTTACTGCTTTTTTTTACTGATTTAAAACACTTACTAGTATATTCTGCTCTATTCTGGTGGAACTGTGGCGTTCTACACCGTTGTCCGTCTGGTACCTCCCTCTGCAGATACGAAAACATGATTCTTATTTTCATATTAATGAAAAGGTCTAATAATATAAGACCTTTAAATGAATTTTGAACACAGAGAGAACAGGTTTTGCAGGGCTTTAATTTTACCTTGATACCAGTGAGGAGGTTCTATAAGTTGCAGAACATGTTTGACTGTGTCTCGTTTTAAATTGCCCCCTGCTGTATTTCTTTCAGTGATAGTTGGTTCCACTGTGCCACAGTAGAACCCACTGTGATAGAAGTGCGAAGAATTAAACAAATTGGTGTACAAACACATTACGGTAGAGAAAGTTCTCAGAAGGATGACAATGCGATCTATATCCAGACACGTCATCTGGACAAGGAAAAACACGTGTTAATGCTAAAAGGTGTAAATGCATTGTGATCAGGATGTGATTGGACCTGCCTGACCACACATGGTGACAGTCTGGCGTCGGATTTTATATATCACGATGTGAGCTAACAGTAAAAACAGGCGTCTATGTTGCTCTTACACCTGCCACACTGACGCCTTGCCTGCAGCTGATTTGCCACCACCTCAGGTTGCTCACAGGCAGGTCTTACTCTGCAGAACAGAGATCTGATCTCAGTGAGGACAACGAGAATGCATTAAAAACACCAGGCGAGATCGTATAGTTTGTGATCCAGATAACGTATCTGGATCCCGTTGTAATACCAGGTGTTAATGGGGGGTAGAGAAGAGGTCCCACAAACAAAGCTCAGCCCACTTTCCGCCAGTGTGCCTGTCTGGCCCGCGGACACGACTCTATCTCCTGTTCCAGCTGTAGTCGGAACAAATGTGTTTACTGTAACTCGAGCCTATCGCAGGATTGTTTTCCCTCCTTGTACTGTCAGCAAACCAGCATGCACAATTAACTTGATGTAAGGTCAACACTTGAAAATGAGAAACATTTGGAAGAAACTTGGAGTTTTTCTGTTGTGGGGGGATGAAGGCCGTGAGGGAGGGACGTAGAGACGGAAGGAGGAGGCTTCACGTAGCGAGAGGAAGACTCGGATCGGCGAGGAATGGATGGGAGTGGACGGACGAGGTGAAGAGACAGAAAGCAGAGATCCCCGGACGACGTCGGCCTGGTGCCGTGTTGAAGTAAAGGTAAAGTACCAAGCAGTGGGAGTTGCCAAGGTGACGGAGCACATAGAGGCCGAGCATGTAGAGACCCTGGAGCCAGACGTGTTGGGGGATCCTTCTCTGAAACATATGGTGGCAATCTTTGGAGAACATTGGGGTCCAGAGAGGGAAAAGAGGGGGAAAATGAAGAAAGTCAAAGGACACGGAGTAGAAGAAAAAGGAGTTTTAGGGGGTAAAAGGATATGGGGGGGAATAGGAGAAGGGGCAGTAGGTAATTCACTTCCAAGAAGCAGGGGTCTGCTTTCCATCCAAATGGAAGTTGTTTTGAATTTAACTGCAACTTTAAGATGAGCTCTATAAAACATTTCTGCGGCGTAAATCACCCAAAGTGAAAATCCCCCATGTGAGTGTCACGATTCCTGCTCTTTATTGGCTTTGGATGCTCGTGCCTTTTATTTCACTCTCAAATGAAACTATACACTTGACCAGCTCCGCAGTATGAATAACAACATCAGCACCATTTGGGGTTTCATGACACTGTATAGGCCGCTGCAGTGGATTCGGCTGGAGCCCTTCCACCCGACACACCCAGCGCCGCTTGGCGCTCGCGCATGAAAACAGTCGTCAAGCTGTCACATTAGCGAGCACACAGCATAGTTTAGCTCACATTAATTAGGTGATGTAATGTACATCATAGGAACCTCAAGCCTCGACCCATTAAGCTGCACTTAAAGTATTCAGAATATATAATTTGACGCCATTCATCTTCCTCCCTTCGGCTCTGCTCTGTGGTCAAAGGTCAAATGGTTCCTCCGTAAGGGTAAAGTTAAAGAAAATCATGCGCCAATTATCCACTGATTTACAGCTTCCAGTGACCGATAAATAGGCTTAAAGCAGATAGACGCGATAAGTCTGAAATAACATTGTAAAATAATATGACGTAGTGCTGTTACATGCAGTTACGTAGGTTTTATGTGATGATTTGTAACTTAACTGGAATCCACAGTGATGTTGTCCATGGAGTGAAATGCTCGTGTACTTCATGGCAGAATTACGCAGAACCGATGTCGTAAGAATTGCGTCTCCCTCGCACAGTTGTGAAAACATGAAGCAGAATCCTGTTCTGGGTTCTGTCTGTCTGTACGCTCCCTGAGAGCTGCGACAACATGGAGATCAAAGACCAGCGCCCCTGGGAGGAGGGTTTTTGTTTCTGTGCTGTGGTTAGACCATTTGGTTTGATGTTAGAGAGCCGGCCGCCAGGTAGGAAGTCAGAATGCTTGTGTGTGTGTGTGTGTGTGTGTGTGTGTGTGTGTGTGTGTGTGTGTTGAGAGGCAGAGAATTTTTTTCTGGAACAAACTTTGGATGACAAGAGTTCACAAGTTCAGTTTATGTTGAAACATCACTGTTGACTTTTCAGAGATGCTGAGAATGTCCAACATTATGCTAATGCTGAGTTCAGGAACAGGCTACACGGCTCTGAACAGCGTAAAAACCACGACACACTCACGGCTGAGAGACCAGGATCAGAACCTTCCATTAAAGCCAGACCACTTTTCCGATGGCTCTGAATGATGTGTTGATATTTAAGGTTACTGACGGACTTTAAAAGTACGAGTAAATGAGGGATAAATCAATATGTAATTAATTAGTAATTAATGACCAGTTATTTTAAAGCAGCATTTTTATATGAACAGTGGATCACATGATTACTAAATGTCACACAGAGTGACCAAACCTGTTGCTCTGTATCTGCTGGATGTGTAAATAAGCAACATGCTAGCACAGGGGTCACCAGCATTTTTGAAACCTGGAGCTACTTCCTGGCTACTGATTAATACGAAGGGCTACTAGTTTGATACACACTTCTGAAAAAGCCAATTTCCTCAATTTACCTTTAACTATATGTTATTAGTATTAATTAATGATGATTATCAATGTGAAGATCTTTTTGAGGGTCAGTCATCTCCTCATTTTCGCTGCGCCCGCTAGCTTGTTTCCACCATGTTTGTATCAATCCATCAATACACTATACTGACCTTTGAACTATACTAGGTCAAAGTTCATTTATATTAAACATTTTTTTTTCGATATATTCTTTTTTACAGTATACATGTAAGTGCGATTTAAACAAGAATAGCAACTAAAAAAAATTAACTGGTCAGTGGCGCTATTTGAGCTATTTTTAGACCAGGCCGCGGGCGCCGTGTGGGCAATCCCTGTGCTAGCATGTTAAAAGCTGATATATCAGATATTGAGTGTTTAGCTTGTTTTTTCTGCCTTCAGCTGTCCCAAAACTCACACCCACACACCCTCATTTAATGTTAAATATAGTTCAGTAGTTACAGTTTACTATAGCTCTGATTTTTATTTAGTTCTGAAGTTTTATGGGCTGCATTTTATATGTTTTATAAGCGTCTCAACTTTGACATAATCTTGTTGCATTTGTGTTTTTTTAATTGTTATTTACAAATTTCCAGTGGAGCTTACATTTTTAAATTTACTGTAGTATTTGCTTATACATCGTGTAACCTAACCCTAACCCTTTTTTTTTCTTTTACTTTCAAATACCAGTGTCCTTACATTCGGTATTGGCAGGGCTTTATTTTCCATGGCAGCACTGATTGGATTAAAGCAGCAGGGTTTTCCTCAAGATGGATGTCTTTTTTCTAGGTCAGCAGAAGCTACGATGAATGGTGGCCCTGATGAACAAACTGCTGCACTACCAGCTGAATCTTTCATTAAGAACGCATGTGGAGACCAGCGTAGTGGTTTACCACACGCAAACACACAGCAACAGCAAAGACCCAGCTCCTCCGTCCACCTCTGAGACCCTGTGTAATCAGGCCTCCCAGGCAGAGGCTTTCTGGATGACAGGGGGACTAACGCTGGTTGCAGAACCAGAATCTGAAAGAAGCTTCCAAGTGGCGTCCTCAGTGGGTTCAGGACTGGGGGTCCTCGGTGGGGGTGTACACCTGTACATGTGTCATAGGCAAACAATTGAAGGCCCTGAGTTATGAAGTGATTTCTGGATGAACCACAGGAGGAAATTGCCTGTAGGATCCAGCAAAGTTTCAGCAGGGGTGCTTTACTTTCGTGTGTGTGTGTGTGTGTGTGTGTGTGTGGCGTAACACCAAGTGTTCCTCTGAAAGCCGGCCTCGCTCACTCTCTCTTTTCCCTCTCTTGTTTCCCCTCACAGTCCTGACACACTCAATAGCCCAGGCAGCGGGGTCTCCTCCAAAGCACTGACTCCATCCATGAGGAATGCATGAGCTGGACGCTCTGACACACACACATCGACAAAGGCGCACGCACGCACGCCAACATGGACGGATGAAGGCCGATGCATGCACGCACATTCGCACAGCTGCCTCTGGAGGTAGGCTATCTGGCAGCGGCAGGTGGTTTCAAAACACTTACTGGAACCGCAGTCACCAAGGCCACGTTGCTGACAAACTTGTGTCACTAATGCTTGAAAATTAGATCAGAGTTTAAACTTCTGAGAAAAGCAACCGCAACAGACCTGGTTTAACCTTTCAAATTTAACTGTAGGGGGTTTGATTCAAGCTAAGATTCACACCTACGTGAAATTTTAGAGTTTTCAGTTCCCTAAACCCGCATGTGAGAGGAGAAAGGAGCACATTGAGGAAACCTACGCAGACACGTGGAGGACGTGCAAACTTCGCTCAGAAAAACTGGCTGCACTCGGCTTGTCACCTAATGCATGCTGGGGCTGGCTCCAGCTCCTGACCAGAATAAGTGCGTGGGTATTAAATAATGGATGGATGAATGGATGAGCTCGGCTCAGATGCACATCACAGACATAACGACATCTGTGATGCCTGAATTGAAATCGATCCACTTGCTGGATTCAAACTTGGACCATTTCATGCCGGAGGAATTTAGGCATGACTTTCACTTGGCTTTAATCTGATCTTTGGCGTCTTTGTCCTTCCCCGCCTGGTTGTAGAAAACTGGGTCATGGACTTCTCACCTTTTCATGTTTTTGTGGTAAAAGTTTGCCGTAAAGCACATTTCTTTACATATGGTCCTCGTATTTGTGCTTGTAAACATGCTTAAGTGGGAAAATGCTGTTTAATAGGGGCTCCTCAATGCCAAACTGGATTTAGTTTAAGAATAGAAGTGAGCCATACAATGTACTGGCTTGCTGCTGAGGATAAATGTTGCTCTAACACAGACCTTGAATCAGTTTATTCTCCCCATTTACCAAAAAGAAATGCAGATTGCCAACCTTTAGTGTGTCCAGGTGCTCATTTCAGGATGTTGGAGAGTGAGTTCAGGTTAATTTGGGTCAAAAATGAAGGACAAATGGACCAAGTCAAAATAGCACTGATGCAATAAGAGCTAACACTAACTTTGCCCAGGGATTTTCAGTTCGCACATTTTCCAAAATGAATCAAAATATGCATCAGAAATGTGTTCATTTTATACATATGGTCCCCCCCAGTACTAAATATCCACATAGGTACCTGCAGGACATATAACAGCATGTCTGCTGTCCTACATACTGTACCTCTGATTCTAAATATCCAAACATCTCAGTTTTCCTCTGCATATCCTCGCTCTCTACCCCCTCAAAAATAGACCCTACCAAGTTTGGCGCCTCAGCTGCCAACCACATTGCAGCAGGCATTATCCTCTTTCACTCAATGAGCGGAGGGACAGGTGTGTAGTGACACCATACTGTAGTTGCCACTTGTACCTGCCAAAGCCGAGGGCTGGCGGGATTCGGACGAGTCGTTGTCGCTATCATTTATAGGAACCGCGCTCCGGGATCAAAGCATTGCCTGCGTGATTGAACCTGGGCCCGGCAGTGAGAGGAGAAGGTGTGCATGCCTGGCGCTCGTCTGTCTCCGCTTACTGCTTTCAGAATCAATCCACCTGGATACAGTATCACGCCAGCCACAGGGGATTTGGAAATCAGCCTCTGAACGCCAGCAGCCACCGATCTGCTGATACGTGTGTGAAGTGTGCAGCTAAGATACTTAAATAATGTGTCAATACACACCAGCAATGTGCTGGTTTTTCATGCGGGTGACTCACAGAGGAGCTAAGACAGCTCTGCTCCAGCACCCCCTCTCTCATTCAGCCACACATTGTTGCCATTACACTCCTGACACAAAAGGGACCAGATGAGGGAAATGGGTGTGTCTGACACTCGTCATTACGCATGCATGGACCCTGGATTCCCCTCAGTGACGGGGGATTTGTGATTATTGATGACCCACTTCCACCGGGGTCAGAATGCGGTTTGGTGGCGGAGCTGCATAAAGATCCCCGAGGAGGGCGATCCAAGAGTGACTTGGAGGACTAGAATGCCTCCCAGAATCCGCTCGCCTGCAGACTGCGTCGACCGGCATGCCACTGCTTTAGGCCTGTCCGCAACAGCTGAGATTGCTGTATTGGTCGAGCATGTGTGTGTGTGTGTGTGCGCGCACCTGTCAATGAGTGCAGGAAGCAGCATGAGTGGAACGCTGGTGTGTGAGTGCAGGAAGCAGTATGCATCCCCACAGAAGCCTCATAAATATATAGAGGGCCTTTAAACGCTAATTCAGTCCATTAGTCCTGGTATGGGGCATCAGCAACTTTTCACATCATCTTGGAATATTTAGTATTGATGCCATCCATGTTAACATTAATGTGTCTGGCATGGCTACTTCCGCATCATGCCGAGCTTCGAATATCTAAATGATCTCTGGCTTCATTTGGCGCGAGAGAAGTTAAATCGCTTACCAATTTAATTGCTTAGACTTGAATGTGTTTCAGATCTGCCATCTGGCACCAATGAATGAAATAGGTTGAGGAATAGTAACATATTTTAGACGGTTTCTGGGTCCATATGACGTGCCAAAAGTCATAAACGCTCGACAAATAAGAACAATATACAGGCACATCTGAAACGCGCTCAAGCTGTTTAGAGATCATTTCTGTTCATTTTCTGTGGAATCTGTGACTGATTACATTTAAATCAGAGAGGTTCACGCTGGGTGAGATTGACCGAGAGGGAAGCAATGCATGCACACAACCACACACATGCATGATCAGTTATGTGCACTGCATGCAGGCATCTAGTTGCTGGATTTATCCTCTGCATATGACCCACTGTGACACCAAGGACCAGCTCAGCCATTGACAAAGCTGTGTTAGTGTTAATGGCTGGAGTGCTCCCAATGCCTGCATGCATATTTTTGATGCCAGAGCAGACACAAAGCAGAATTAGCAACACAAACATGAAAAAGCAGGACTTGCTTTGAGGCACAAGCGCTAACAAGAGAGTGCAGGAATGAAATCAGGCCGGCCCTATCGTCTGATTTAGATCAGCGTGTTTTTCCAGCGGTTGTAAACTTTTGTGACAAACACTTTGTTCAAAGTTTTTCCCAGTTTCACAATGACTCTGCTCTCTAAACACAATCGTGGAGCAGCAGCACGGGCTGTTGGTCAGGGAAATCCATCATTGCCGTTGCCAAACATCTCAGGACGTTTGGCAACGGCAGCGCAGTGAAATGAGAGCGTGCAATTAAACAACCTACGCTGGAATGTCTCATTTGCATCCTAAGACTTCCTCACTGAGGTTTTGTGTTTGATTATGCGTTTTTCCCTCAGACTCAGGCCATAAAAACAAATATTCCCCTCAATTTCCCAACACAAAAACACAGAATGTATAAACCGAATCAAAGCAGGGCGGCTCAAATGCTTGCTTACTATATGTTCAGTTAGCATGTGATGACTGGATGGTGTTCTGCTCATTGTCGGCATCAGCTAAATCAGCCCCAAAGACAAGTTTAAGCTTTTGCAGCACTGTGTGTATGCAGTTTATTTTAACAAGCACTGTTAATGCATTTAGCACTGCGAGGTTTTAGCGCAGCCGACCACTAATCCTGACCTCTGAGCTCCTACAAAGGAAATGTGTCACCATAGCTAATGCCATTAACCGTCCTTTGACAAGCCTCCAGTCCTGTGAGATTATAACGAGAAACATCGATGCACAGAGTGAGAAATCATGACTGTGCCGATCAGCCTGAGCTATTCTGAATCAGCACCTTGACAGCTTTTCTCTTGTATTCCCTCCAGTGGGAAGCGAATGCTGACAAAGCAGGAGAGAAGCACGCAGCTCCCCCTGACGCGATGACAGCGGCGTACCGCACACATACACAAACATGTGTACACACACACACACACACACACACATGCATATACAATCCAATCAGTGTTTCCTTGTTGTACGGTAAGAAAGATGACTGATCGATTTTACGCAAGACAAGTAAACAGAGCGGCAGGACGTACTTCATGAGGCAACCCAGATCCCCACAAACAATATACTGAAGGTCTGCGGAAAACCACAAGACTCGCACACATCTCAGTAACACTAATGCAGACCGGAGTGTGAAGCTGGTTGGTTGATCCAAGTCCTGTTAGGAGGCACAATAGAAAAGGAGAAAAGAAGAAATTCCTGTCTCTCTCATCTTTTTGAGACAGACTCACAAGCAAACAGGAAGTCAGCCCGCCTCTGGGCTCCTGCAGTTCCCATGGCAATGGTTCCCATAGCACAGGTTGCGACCTCATCACATTTCACCTCTGACCTGAGCGCCCTCTCACCCATCGGAGACCGTCAAGAGTTGTTCTGCCGGCTCAAAATGGAGCACATGTCAAATTAAGGGACTCATTTTCACAGTTGGCGAGAGAAGAAAAGAGTCATGTCTGTCATAGATGGCGAGCAAATCAGGCCGCTCAAATCAAACTCCTAAGTAACACCCGGGAGAATAAAACATGTTGTCTTTTAGCGCAGGATGCCACTGATTTGGCACACCTCCAGAGCCCCTCAGGGAGGGACGGCAGCAAAGACTCTCAACTGATTTTTAATTGGACGCGGCTTTTGTTTCATCTCACAAAGCTCCTACTGTGCTGCCTTCCCCGCTCTCATCCCCTAAGCTGGCCTATCAGATGTCCAGCCTGCCCATAAAGCCAGAGGTCAGCGGCTAATGGCTCAATAATGTGTGGATTGTTGTGGTGGGGGCAAAACACCAGGAATGCAGCGATCGCTCTGATGAGGTGATGCAAAAAAAATAGGAGCTTTGTGAGGGGATCGGAGAGGGGAAAGAAGATTTCCGAAGCGCCACATCATACCCAAGAGATGCTTTTTATGAGTCCTGGTGCTGCTCCCTTTCTGTTTCTACGTTTCAGAGACGTCGGGTTATTGAGTGCCATTATGCAACTGAACAGAGAGAGAAGTCTGTTTTCTCACTCTGGTACTGAGGATTGTTATCTTTCCCATTAGCCAGACCTGCGAATCCCTGTGTCTCAGTGCGAGTGTGTGTCTACGTATTGGCGTGTTTATTATATACACAATAATAAGTGCCCGTCGGTCCATGGCTAATGCTCCTTCCTGGACATCACTCACAACGGAGGGTCAGGATGAGAGTGTGGGATTGAAGTTGGGAAGACTGCTGAGTAAGTGGTTTCCCTTACACCCTGAAGCTTTATCTCCCCTCCTGTGTTTATCCTGCAACTATTCCTTCACACACACACACAGCTGACCAACCAAAACCTCTGACTGTAATCTTCAAAGGTCATAAAGATGTGAGACTTTCCTCCGCAGGGCTCGCGCAGGCATTTCTTCAAAGGTTTCAAAGTGAAATGCGTGTGTGCGAGAGACCGAGGTGATGATATTTCCTCCCAAGGCCTGACTTCACACAATGACCACCAGCGGCACGTAATGACTTCGCCCCTCCGCGGCCTGTTAGGAAAAGGCACATTACCGGGACAACAAAGCGTTCCTGGGCTCACAGGTGGGAGCCGTGCGGCACAGCACACACAAATGCAATACCTACACCAGACTGCTGAGCGCATAAAAACCCACATCTGACTCCTTTGAAAATATTTAGCCGGGCTGTAACCCGGAGCTGTGGCGAAAGAGATGAGCGAGGGAGGGGGAGAGGAAAAGGAGACGAGGGGAATGAGTCGGACTTCCCCTAACTCCTTCTGACACCCAGCTTCATGTGATATTTCTACTTTTAACCGCGCTTGACTCACCGCACGGCACACTCATAGCACATTTTGGCGCGTCCCATGATACACATTAACTAATAACTCTAAATCACATTTCCAAAGGTATGTCTAAGCAGGGGTATAACTGCTCCTCTGTGACTCCACCGGCGTGGTCATGAGTTATGATTTCGCATAGCTCTCTCCTCTGCGGCTCCGGACATTAAGTAAGCTGCTTTCCAAACAGAGCTGGTGTTCTTCTCTAAATTGTTTGGAGTGACTGGTGGATGACTAGGTAGGCATTTATCCTTAGGGACGCCAAGTTATTTTGCACGTGTAAATGTGTTCATTTTAGATCCAATCACATTCGGCTAATTAAGGCTGCTGTGTGGAGTATTCATTAGGGCAATGAAGTTTGGCAAATTAACACAGCTCTATTTTATATTGGTCAGAGGATGGCCCTGCCTCAGACCTCAGACATCCAGAAATTGTGAATTCAAGCCAACGGTGCTGTTTGCTCTCCTTGCACAGCCTTTACATCCAAACAGCGTTGGCTTCCAGCTTGGAGAACAGGAGAGGAATTGAGGAGAAAAATTTGTGGGGGTAACTGAAGATGCGATGTGCTCATGTGCTGGGAAAGCATCCTCAGCGTTAACCTGCCGTGAACCAAAGTGTAAACGTGAAAGTTTGATTTCATGTGCAGACTCAACTGAGACATGTTGTGAAATAGCAGCAAAGAAGGGGTTTTGTGAACAAGTGGGCATCGTCCGGAAAAAAAAGACAAAAGGTTTTGAACAAATCAATAAAGCAACCAGGAGAGAAACTTCAGAGGGGGCTTTAATGGGGTTGGAGTGTTATTTATTGTGAAGGTATTGGTCAGTCATAAATAAGGCTACTCCTCCAGGAAGGCTATTATTGTTGTAATGGAATAGTGGAATAATAGTCTGACATTTTGGGAAATAAGCCTCTTATCTTTCTTGCCAAGAGTTAATTAAGAATAGTCAAACCACCACAAATATGAAGCCACAGCCACCAGGCGTTAGCTTAGTTAGCCTGAAAACAGCTAGCCCAGCTCTGTCAAAAGGTAAACAAAAAACCCACCCAGCGTCTCTCAAGCACATGAATTAACACTTTAAATAATTTGTTTGACAAAACCAAAACAAAAGTGGAAAAAATTCAAGCTGTGAGTTTTACAGAGGAGCTACTTCAGCCATGCTAGCTGTTGCTGCTGCCGCATCTATGCTAACGTAAGCTAACTGGCTGCTAGTAGACTTACATATACTAGACAGATGCAAGAGTGGTATCGATCTTTTTATCTAACTACCATCAAGGAAGCAAGTTGGCATCAAAGTATTGTTTTTAATATTTAACGTTCATTTAAACTCTTTTAACTCTGTTAATAAAAGCAAAATAGCGGTTAGGGTGCTTTCTCAAAATGTGTTGGAGCCAAACATGAGCTCCTACAGTGGTAGTAATAGTCTGAAATAACACAGTGTGTTCTGGTCATGTTTGGCAAGAGGCGGACCAGCCAAATTTAACCAGCAGCAGGTGGTTTTCTCATTGAGAGTACTCGGTGGTTTGATTACTGAATTGCTAATTCAAGACCTCGGCCGCATTGCATTTAGACTGAGCAAGACAGCGATACTTGCCAGAATAATTATGGGCATGTGAAGAATTTGCAGCTCCAGTGCACATGCATGTATAGTAGGCATGGAGTCAGGGACTGCAGTGACATGGAGACTGTTTGCCATCAGTTATTTCTAACTGGGTCACACTGCTTTTATCAGGCCGTCCAAGAGACAGAGAGCTGGATCTGTCTGGAGCTGGAGTGGAAAATACCTGCAACTCTCTCCACATAACAAAAAAACATTTCCCATTTTTGGACTGGGTTGAAGCTCTATGTGGGGTGGGTGTGTGTGCATGCATGCATGTGTGTGTGTGTGTAGTAAGAGAGAAGCTTATATAAAGAAAAACACACACCCACTTGCCGCTTTTAAAAACACAAATGATGGACTTACCATGTCTCTGTATGCGTCTCCAACCTCATCACCGTCCAACACATATTTCTCTCACTTTATGCTTGTGTGTGCATGCTTGCATGTGTGGATGTGCATCTACGAGGGAGGAAAGAATGTGGCAAACTTTGGCCTAAATAACGATGAACATGCACACACACACACACACACACACACACACACACAAATACAGACTGGTCCCAGTGGTGCAGAGTAGAGCCAGAGCCCAGTCTGCCAGAAGAGCGTCTGAGTGTCTGTGCATTTTGGATGGGAACACAGCTCCCAGCGCTGTCATATAGACGCAGGTTTAATATATGAGGCTCTGAGATCCCCTGAGAGAGCTGGAGGACTGGAGGAGTGCAGAATCTGGGACCAGAGGCACAACTGGTGATTCAGCAGCAGCAGCAGGCCTGGAGGGATGACATCCATGGAAGGAAAGACTTTCCTTAAATAAATAATGAGTGAAGCAAAAATTAAACACACGCAGCAAAGAGCACGGTGCCATTATATCATAAACATGATCATAAATGTTAGGAAAGAGGCCCAGATGTGTGGGAAGGAATAGTTTGACATTTGGGGAAATTATTTCCTTTCTTGCCGAGGGCTACACGAGAAGATTGACATCTCACTCGTGTCTGTAGGCGAAATATCAGCCAGCAGCTGTTAGCTTAGCTTAGCATAGAGAGTGGAAACGGGGAAACAGCCAGCCCTGGTGCATCAGGAGGTAACACAATGTGCCTATCAGCACCTCTAACGCTCACAAATAAACACCTACAGGAAGCCACCGCCCAGTAAATAGTCCTGAACATAACTCCCAGCAAAACCACAGCTTCGCAGTTTTCACGATTTTGTATGTTTACAGTTTTTGTGTGGATCAAACAAACAAGATATGACGTGTTAATTCATTACTTCCTGTCTTTGCTTTGTTTTAAGGTATAATTTTTACTTGGCCTTGTGCACCGACGGTGCTGAATTCAGTCATCTGGCACATCTATTCTTCTGAATAGCTTCTTCGTCTCTCTTGCCTCCAGTGATACACATAATTCATGGGAAGCTTGCTGTCATGCTGCAGAGTTTCCTCGTACCTTACTGTGTTCCCACATTGTTTCTATGGATTCACAACAACATGATTGGTGTGCGCAACTGTGTGATCTCACGTAAACACCGAGTTGGAACGTCGACTCTGCGAGAGGGGGAGTCCTTACATGGGATGACATTGAAGCTGGGCATCGTCATGAGTTGGCACTGATTTGCCTTGATTCGCCACCATGGGCCTGGAACAGTAAAGAGCATGGCTTTGCAGATGTGTGTGTGTGTGTGGTACCGTAGCTCACTTCACAGAAAAGATCAAGTCAGGGCCAAGGCTTTATTTTCATTTATTTATTTATTTTTAGTTCTTTCCACACACTGATCCCAGTTTGACGCAGCAGGGTCTGATTACCCTCCTTTCTCAACCCGCTTGTCTACACCCAGAATGGCATCACCACCCACCAGCCCAACACGCTCTGACAGCTCATGATATAATGACACCATGTGCTCTTACAGTCTCTCACTCGAGTCAAGCTTACAAAACACTGTCCACAGCAATTCACATTGTTAAGCATTTTGGGAATTACACTTGATTTGGCAACTTTGGCCCCTTTCACCTTGTTTCTCCGGGAGGCTCGGGAGGCTCTGGTTAACTTCCTGCCTCCCTCAGTACAAGACGTTCTTCAAACTGTTGATAGCAGCTCTGCTTTTAAGTCTTTTGTGACAATCTTAGTCAAGTCTCATGAGACTTATTAAATTGAAGTGATTAGTTTGTTTAAGCAAATTGTCACTTCTCTGAATGCTGACCTTTAAACTGTCACAGCATTTTCCTTTCAAAGGTGTATTAATAGCATTTTTAAAGACATACTCCAATGATTTATTGTTGTTCTTTATACAGTTGTAGGATTTGTGAGAAAACCTGGGAAAAATTGGTGCAGGAGGAGTAAATATCTGCCTTATTTCCTCTAGTATGGGTCAAGCTGAAACAAGATCCTACGTTTCCCACAATGCAACCTGTTTCAGAAAACTCTCTCTGGAATTGTCCTTTCATGCTCCCAGTTAGTCGTTGCTCAGGCTTTCCGTTACAAATCTGTAGTCGACAAGTCCGGATAAGCCTGATGACATCACTCCTGATAACAGCATCCTCCAGAGTCTGACGAGTAAACTGATGTTGACGTGTAAAGTCAGTGGAGTGCCCCTTTTAAATTTGCTGAGACCAAGTCCTTTAAACGCACAGGCCTAACACTGTAATTCAAGGTGTGTGCCAAGGCCAGCTTGTTTTTTGGGGCACAGGTATCCAACCAGTTAAATTTCATTCAAATGGATTCATCGTGAAACGCATATAATGCATAGTGAGATGCATATTTACCTGAATTTACATGTATCACTGTTTGCATTCACACACATTTTTAACAGTTTGACCTGAAGTTGAGCTTCATCAAGCAGCAAATGCCTGTTCTGTTCCATCTTATCTGAAAAGCATCACTGTTGATGTACACTCTTTCATATTGATATGTCATATCTGTAAACTCTCTGTATGCATACAGAAGCCGAGTGTTATGTAAGTGCAGAGTTGTTGATAGGGGACTTTACTGCATGTTGTTACACTGCTGCTAAGTGGCCTTGTATGACGGCCGGCTCTGGGCTTTAGCTGCTCTGTGAGTGTGCAGCCCACAGGAAGTTCCCACTGCTCTGGCTATCAGGGCGGAAAATGAGTGTTTGTCACCCACTTTAGTCACAACTCTCTCTCTCTCTCTCTCTCTCTCTCTCTCTGTCTGTCTCTAAAACACACACACACACACGCACACTCACAGATATACACACTCACAATTATCCACAGAGCATGGATCATTGCCTCACATCCCTTTTCCCACAGCAGCAGAAGCAGACTAACAGGGATCTAACGGTTTAATTGAGCCTGAGGTGTTGGGTTATTCTAGGCTCAAATACCCAGATTATTTCATGAGAAAGTTTTTTCTTGCTGTCAATTTGACATCTAGGTTGATTTTGTTGTTGACTTTAATGCAAACTGTGTCAAAAACATGTCAAATTAAGACGGTGATGTAGCTTTTGAAACATGTTTTTGAGGCACTTGTGTAGTGCTACAGGTGTGCAAAGATTCATTCATGTTTTTCATTTTGAGACTGTAAAATAATGACATTTAAACACTCACAATGAACAGAACAAAGCCAGACTATGAAAGCAAGTACTCCTCTTATGCAATGATGTCTCTTTTATAGGATCTTTTAGGTTGGAAATGCGTGAGAGCGCAGTAAGTGTGTACATTGCTCTGCATTCTTGCATGCGTGTACGTACGTTTGTATGGTCCCAGTGGGTGCGAGGAGCACTTGCTCAATGTAAGTTCAGCAGGTTTACAAGCTTTGTTTTATTTCTCCAGTGGAGCTTTCGCTTTCTTGATCACAAGAGTGAAGAAACGCAATAGAGAGCGGAGGAGAAGGTGATATATAAAGAGAATTCATGAGTTCTGAAAGGGTTACTGTGAGTGTCATGTGTGAAGCCAGAGTTGGTTCAGGCAAAGAGGAAATATAAATGTGGGTGATAAAAGTCTGCCGGTTTGAGGAGCTTTCTTTTTGCAGGGGTGACTTAATTCCAGCAGAGAGTAAAGAGGTGAGAGGTGGAAGGTGGCTCGAGCCACAGAAAGTTTAGAAAAACGGTCCAGTGGAAGGCCAAGAAGCTGAGCAATGTGGGAAAGGCAGAAAAGTCATGTACCATCCAAGACTAAGCAGGGCAATCTGCAGGATGCAAGGTGGAGCTAATAAGAGCCGACAACATTTAAAGTGCAGTACGCTTTAGTACAGTGTGTGGGTGGCACCATTGCACTGCTTTGTTTGTTAGCGCCAACACTAAATTTCTGTGGAAACTCCTATTTTGTAATCTGGTATAAATTTACAAGGTTTAAACTTAATGTTTTCTCTCTAATTGTTTACTTTCAATTCAAGCATGCTTTATTTAAATTAGATTACCGTGCTGTCTTAAAAACAAAGCTGCACTCTTGTATGACATTTTGATAGCACACCAGGCAGCACAACGCATTTACTGCAAGTAGTAAGATACAAAAAAGATCCCCAATCACCCCTTGAGAGATTATAAAATGCCATTTCTTCACTGATGTTTCAAATGGTTACACATGAGTGTGATTATTGTCCCCTGCAGGCTTATGTAATTCATGGGAGACTGAGAATTGGGACTACTTCCAGTGTGATCACAGTGGAGCAGGCTTTGATCAGAAAACAGTCATGCGGCCTGAAGCTACAGAATCTGCTGGCATGACGCAGCACCCAAAAGAAAAGAAAGATAGAAAAGAAAAGAAAAGAAAACGTTAACCCCACACAAACTACTGCGACAACAAAAACAAAACAGTATGAACTGTAAATAAAGAATTCAGTGATATATATTTTTACATAGTTTTTCAATGTGTGCAAACTTTACTTGGATGGTCCACTCACAGCGTGCTTCAGTCGTCTCTTACTCTCTGATCCACAACAGATCTGAAACATAACTTAATCCAGCGCCGACCTGTCCAGATATCAGCGTTTAGGAGGGACGGTTGGACAGAAAGAGTAAGAGGCCCTGTTCACACCTGGCATTAACCGTGTCTCTATCTACGTCTCGAGTGGCCACTTCCCTGCTCTATCTTCAAACATACATCACGCCCATTTCACTCATTTACCGGTCGCGATGTGACTCATCCCGTTTCTGTTGCACTGACTGGTGCAAACGGTAATCAGACCGCGTGTTTTGTGTGTGTACTGGTTACATGCATGGTTGCATGTCGGCAAACAGTCGGCGTGGAGAGCAAAAGAGCTGGAACGCATTGGCCCAAATGCAAACCCAGTAGCTTTTTACCAGCTTTTTTTTTTTATTTAGCTGCAACCATACGCAGATATCTGTTTATAGACATTAGCAGAAATGTCAAGTTGTTGAGTCTGAAAGTCAAGTCGCTAATCGAGCTGTAAACAATGACTGGCGCGTGGAAGAGGAAGTCTTGGCCCAGATGTCCGTTGTCCATTGTCCAGATATCCACTGGCTACACCAGAAGCCCCGAAAACATGGACTGCTGCCCCCCAAAGGCTAAATGAACTTCAGATGATAGCCTGTGGGTTCCAGGCTTGGTCCACTTGTGATCCAATCACCCTCAATGCGTGTTAATGCCAGTTATAAACAGAGCCAGAGACAGCCATATATCAAATTACCAAAAAACAGCTCATAAATAGCAGTTTATGGGTCCGATGCTCTTTTTTCTCTGTTTTGAGGCGACACAAAGAAAAGAAACACTCCAAACGTAGCTTTCCCGACATGAGGCTAACACTTAGGTGGCCTCCAGGAAAGTCCTTTCATCCAGACCCCAGCAAAGGCACTAAATTTGATTTAACCCTGAACATTTACCAGACTGACAGATTAGGAGTTCATGCACAATGCTCAGGTTTCTTAGTCAACCTCAAGGGCAAAATATGCTCCTTGATTTTTATTCCCTGCGGATTCCACTTCCCTTGTTATTTTATTATTTATTTCCCCTTTAGTTAGATTTTTTTTCAGTCACATCACCTTTATTTTTACTCACATATAAACTTTGCCTCCCCCACAACAAATAGCTACAATATTAATGGAGTGTTTTGGAGAGGTTGTTATTGCTTTATCCTGGTTTCCAGGAAAGCCATTCGATCTGGGTGAAATAGCACTGCAACATTTTTCAAAATTTGATTTGACGTTATTAATGGGTGTGCCAAAATGACAATGTCATGAATTCCTGAGCATTTAAACGATTACTGTAATGTATTTATGTTTTCAGTTTAGTGTATGTTACTGTGATTGACCACTGGCACACGAGCATATTTGCCCTGAAGCAATAAACGCCACCCACTGATTTATACAGGCTGAAGAAAAGGCCAAGAATGGTTTTGGCAGTGTTTCTAAAAAGCAGCTTTAGCCAGGTTAGGACTGTGCAACACTGTGTACTCACGCAGAGATCCCAGGGTTGTGCACCTCAGTCACGGAAAAAAAAAATCTCTCTCGCATACAGTAAAGAAAAGACACCCTGGATCACAAATCACAAACAGCGGCCCCACGGAGAGGAGTGAGGCCTGTACGAGAGCTGGCAGGACTATCAGGAACGTCCTGTCCTGTTACTGTTCAGCTCAACTTTCCCCGTCCACACAGCAGAGGCAGAGACAAAAGGGCAAAAGTGATCAGCGGAGAACAAAACAGAGGATGGAGAGTAAGTGATCCATGCAGAGAGAAGCTTGCATGATTGGAAGCAGAAGAATGGCTTGAAGATCGCTGATGATGGGGAGGCCACAGTGACGGAGAGAGTACCGGTAGTAAAAATTATAGTTATAGTGTTATAGTGCAATGATTTCTGACAAATTTACATTTTCTTCTTGTAAAGTACACTATATGTACCGCATTAAATGCAACCGTCACAGTGCCACGTTCAGCTTGAAATCAAAACTTCTTCCAGAGTAACACAATCTATAACCTGTGTAAAACGCAGCTAAATACAGAGTTCCTGAGTCCATGTACTAACATCCTGTATACAATCATGTGTTCACAAAGTGGTGAACCTCGCTCCATCCTCGCTTGTGAACCACTGAGCTTTTCCAGGATGCTCCTTTCATACCCAATCATGATACTATCACCTGTTACCAATCAACCTGTTTACCTGTGGAATGTTCCAAACAGGTGTTTTTGGAGCGTTCCACAACTTTCCCAGTCTTTTGTTGCTCCTGTCCCAACTTGTGTTGAAATGTGTTGCTGCATCAAATTCAGAATAAGCAGATATTAAAAAAACACTATAAAACATTAAATAAATTGTCTTTGTGCTGTTTTCAGTTGAATGTATGTAAAAAAAAGGATTAGCAAATTATCACATTCTGCTTCATTCATGTTCTGCCTCACAGTGATGCAACTTTTTTGTACTCAGGGTTGTTAATAAATGCATGGATGTAGCAACACAACTCATTATGCAGTATAGTTGTGTATTTTGTAAAGGCCAGGGCTGCTTCTCTTAAAGATCTACTCTTTCTCTGTGTTCCCTGCGCTAACTGCCTATTTATATCTCCTCTCTCCCTCTCCCTCTCTCTCTGTCTGTGTGTGTGTGTGTGTGTGTGTGTGTGTGTGTGTGTGTGTGTGTTGGTGTGGGCGTGGCTCTCCCGGTTCTGATCATTGGATACACCTGTCTGCAATCAGCCCGTCACTCTTCCCGGTCTGCACACCTATTTCCCATCGGCCCATCAGCACTGCAGCATATCTGCCCCCAACTGTTTTTTTTCCCCATCTGCGGTGTGCACATGTCGAGGCCAAAGCCCATTAAAGACT